>NC_079203.1:40588491-40738491 GCF_026745355.1 Beta vulgaris subsp. vulgaris
TATCCTATACTTTATTATAACATTAATTTTAACGCATACCAAATGATTTTCATAATTTACTTTTCATTTTCTCGAACCATATGTCCTCCTTTAAACCCACCAAAGGTGCCAACAACTCGATGAACTGTTTGCGATACTCCATACCCCCTCGACTAAGGTCTAGGTTATGCAATGATCCGATGGTGTAAACTGAGCAAAATTGTCGAAGACATGCTCTTCAACTCTTCTCGCCAAAAAATCAACTTGCGTTGGTCCTCCTACTGGCACGTGCTAACCCAAAAATTAAAGATACGGGGACATGGAAAAATTCTATTTAATAATATTTTTGTATATTTATTAAAATTACAAAAATGTTTCTTTTTTATCCTATACATTATTATAACATTTTTTTTTAACGCATACCAAAGGATTTTCATATTTCATGTGAATTTTTAAACTTTAAATATGTTTAAAGATGCTTTAAAGTGTTCGAGCTATATCTTATAGCTATTCGTTTACATACAAGTGTTGGACACTCGAACTATATTCAGGTGTGTCCAATGAGTGTCAGTCATTACGTGTCGGATACGGGATACGCCAGTTACGCGAAGTGTCCATGCAACCTAGCCTAGTTATGGTGGCTTCCACCATATCCTCCTTGCTTAACCGATAAAGCTGAAAATAGTTAGCACGATCCACTCATCAGGGTTCAAACCATCAAAAATTAGGATAACCAATTTCTTCATCTTCAACTTTAAGTATTCCGCCGGTAATGGTAGTTTAAACCCTCCGATCATCCCAGGTTTAACCCCCCCCCCCTTTAATCTCCCATTTCGTCATTCACGCTAGACCTTGATTCGCCTTGCTAATTGTCAAATACCCCATTAAGGAACATGCTTCGATATGCTATCACGTTCACCAAACAAGGAAGAAGGCCACGCGGAATGGGTGGTCCTTGTTACAGGCTAAGATTGATGTGTAAAATCTTTCATGGTCTTCTCGCATCGACGTTGCCTTCTCTTCCAGCCGCAAACTCATCCTCGACATTTTGACGTTGAGGTTGCGGTTCACGGTAGCCGCCACGTAAGCAGCGAGGTGTTGTTGAGTTGCGGCCATGGTGTTGACTACTTCTTGACTCATAGCTACAATGTGGTTGCCATTTCGCTCCTACTTTGTTGGCTCTGTCACAGTGTTGATAAATTGTAGAGAATATTGAATTGAAATGCACACCTTCATTAATGACCCAACCATCATATTTATAGTACAACCTAATAACCTAAAGTATAAGGATACACCGAATAGGATTTGTAAATAATACAACTTTCCACAACTATATATAATTCTAAATCACCTAGAATTCCTAACACTCCCCCTCAAGTTGGAGCATGCAAATTCCGGATACCTAACTTGTGCAATAAGAAGCCAAGTTGTTGCGTGCCAAGCGCCTTAGTCAAGATATCAGCTAATTGATGACCAGTAGGAACATACTAAGTAGAAAGATTACCGGAAACTAACTCATCACGAACAAAATGACAATCCGCCTCTATATGCTTACTACTATCATGGAAGATAGGATTCTTAGCAATGTGTAAGGCCGATTGGCTATCACAAAATAGACGCATAGGCTTCGAATGAAGAATCCCAAGAGAAAACAATAAAGATTTTAACCATTTCAACTCACAAGTAGTAACTGCCATAGCACAATGTTAAGCCTCAGCACACGAACGTGCAACAGTAGGTTGCTTCTTCGTCTTCCAAGAAACAAGAGAATGTTAAATAGCCGGTCAAAGAACGACGCGTAAGTGGACAAGCCGCCCAATCACTATCACAGAACGCTGTTAAACATAAGTCAAACATAGGACAAAATGTTACACCTTGACCAGGGCTACCCTTAATGTAACGCAAAACATGGATAACAGCATCCCAATGTGGAACTTGAAGAGAACTTAAAAATTGCGCTAAAGTATGAACGGCATAGCTCAACTCAGGTCGAGAGTATCGATTGGCTTACACCCAGACAAAATATCCATGGAGTATTTACGTTGACAAAAAAACAAGCCTGCAGGACTAGCGGCTCTAGGCGACCTAACCTCAGCACCACCTCTAGGCAACCCAACCTCAGCAGCAGCTCTAGGCGACCCAACCTTAGTGGAGCTGGGCTCCCCCTCAACCGAAGCGGCGTCAAGGTATAACACCACACGTCGCCGATACGAACAACACTAGAACTGGAAGAAGTTGCGGCCCCATCATGGCCCATTGTGGGCACGTCATCAACACCAAAAAAACCAGGACTAACATCATCCCACAATGGAATCTGACGAAAATAGGCCTCCCGTTGGAGACGGGAACTATCACGAAGGGTGTCAAGATAAGGGAATGTAATCTTCAAAAAATTGCACATCACGACTCACAAAAAATTCTCTAAGACTCCAAATAAAACAGACGCCATCCTTTTTGTCCAAAAGGATATCCCACAAAAATACAACGGCGGGACTTGGAATCAAATTTATCCTTGATACGAGGCCTATTAGCAGCATAACTCAAGCAACCAAACACACAAACATGGTCATATGAAGCGGGAACTCCAAATAGAAGTTCATAGGGAATTTCACCATGCAACACAGAGGTAGGGGTAAGATTAATCAAATGGGTAGCAATGAAAACACATTCTCCCCAAAAATATTTGGGTAGCTTAGAAAATGCAAAGCACGAGCAACATTTAAGAGATGGTGATGTGTTCGCTCAACTCGACTATTTTGTTGAGCAGTATAACACAAGATGTGTAATGCAAAATACTCTTTTGGGCATAAAAGGACTTCAAACTCAAAAATCCTGACCATTATCACTACGCCTCACTTTGATTTTGGAATTAAATTGAGTTTGAACCATAGAATAAATTTTTTTTAATCAACTGTGCAACTTCATATTTACCAACCATCAAAAATGCCCAAGTAGCACTAAGAATAATCGTCAACAATAGTAGGGAAATAGCTAGCATTGCAGCTTGACAAAACTTTATTTGGGCCCAAATATCACTATGTATCAAATCAAACGTAGGATACTCAACGAAAAAGAGTTGCGAGGTTGTTTTCCCATAAAACAAATATGACAATCAAAGGAACAACTACTATTCTCAGCACTACTAAGACTACCAGCGACGCCAGGAAGAGAAGAGAGAACATGAAGAGACGGATGACCTAAACGACGATGCCATAACAACCGAGCATCAGAAACAACGACCTTATTTGCTTGAAGAGGACGAACACGAACTGGACGAAAAATATAGACCCTATTACGGTAGTACTTTTATCATTAGGTAACCCAACAAGAGAAGAAATATCACGAGAATGAGAGAACAAACCAAGATTACCTGACATGTGATTGGAAGCACCACTGTCAATTATCCACTCATTAGAAAAGGACGTACCAAATAATTTTATTGTAGAGGAAGAAGCTTGCTTGGAAGCCTTAAGGGCAGCCATAAGTTGTGCGCATCGCTCATCAGTCAACGTAGGAGCACTCGAGCAGCATTAGAAGCACCATGAGGACGTGTACTGGCCACATTAGCGGCAAACCCCTTGATTGAGCATCATGGTTTCCACGGGAAGACCGACCCCCACGACCACGAGTACCTTCGGGCCAGCCGATAAGCTCGTAACAGTGTTCCTTGTCGTGATATTTACGGACCACATTGACTACAAACCGTCGGCTCGGCACTGCTGGCAGGAGCAACTCCACGACCTCAAGCACCACCTGATGTTGAGAAACCCACAACATCGCCTCAGAGACCGTTTGTTTACGCTCATCAGATATTATTTTAGAATAGGCAACATTAAGGGAGGGCAAGGGATCCATCATTAGCAAACCCGAAACTAGAGTACCAAATTTTGTTTGATCAAGGCCAATACAAAACTGGTGAAGATGATCAGTGGCTTGTAACTTAGCATATTCAGAGGCAGCGGAACAAGTACATGTAGGCAACTTATAGTAACTAGATAACTCACCCTTAACTTACGTAATTCACCAAAATAAACAACAACAGAACGACCAAGTTGACAACAATCACGAATTTGATTTTTTAACTTAAGAATACGCAGGTCATTACCAAAGAATAACGGTCCCGCAAATCGTCCTAGAATTCTTTGACACTATCAGGAAAATGCATGTTAGAACGAACAGAAACATCAAGAGTATTGAAAATCTAAGAACTTAGCATAGAATTAACAATACCCCATTGAGAAAAATCAAGATCTTTTGAATTTGGAGCAACAATTAAGCCATCAATAAAGCCAAGTTTATTTTTTGCACGGAGATTATTGCGAAGGGAACGACTCCACTCTTCATAATTGTCCCCCTTCAGTAAAATTGAGTAATAAGAGCACCATTGCCCTCAATAGGATGAAGATAATAGGGAGAAAATGGTTCATAACGAGGAGGCGAAGTAGACTTACTTGGTTCACCCGTCGCAAGAATCAAGAAAGACTGAACTGCGAAGCAAAACAACACTAGTAGCACAAAACAGCACGGTGCCCGGAAGAGGAGGCAACAGAAGATTAAACCTTGCAGGGAGAGAAAAAAAAAACGAGTTGTCTTGGGGAGAGAAAGAAAATGAGTTGTCCAGAATAGAACAAACAGGAGAACAAGTCCCAGAGATTAGAGTAGTCTGATACCATGATAAATTGTAGAGAATATAGAATTGAAGTGCACACCTTTATTAATGACCCAACCATTATATTTATAGTACAACCTATTAACCTAAAGTATAAGGATACACCGACCGGGATTTGTAAATAATACAACTTTCCACAACTCTCTAGAATTCTAAATCACCTAGAATTCCTAACACGTGCCACCTCCGGTGATTGTGACCGATACCACTTTGCTAGGAATTAGATTAGTAACACCTAGAGAAATAGGTTAAATGATAACAAGTTGCATAGAAGATCACCGAAATTTACAATGGCAACCGTCTACTTTCGAGAGGTCGAGTACTCTCCCTATTATACTAAATGACTACCTCCTTCGTTTCTTTTTATTTGCAATAAATGTTTCCTTTCCTTTTTTGTATGTCATTTCTTTCTATCTCTTACTTTATAACGTGTCCAATTTTTTCTCTCTATCTCTTTCACACTCACTACATGCAAGGCCATTTATTGCAAATAAATCGAAATGGAGGAAGTATATCAATTTCTTAATGCTAATAACTCGATATAGGTTTATTGTCTATATATGGTTTAACATCTTGAAGCCATACATATAACTTATAAGGCAAATCAAAATAACCGTATATTAACCCTAGTTGCATCCTATACTTTGTATCAATGTTTGAAATAACAACGAATCATTTAGTCTTTGAGATTGGACATGTCTTTAAGATTAGGTATGTGTTTTCGAAAGCTAAGTCTTGTGTTCAATATTTATATATGCACTCACAAAGTGATCATATTAATTATTAATAACATTATATTAATCCAATAGTTATCATTAATGAATTTTTATAAAATCTCAAATAAAAAGTTGTGTTTGTTTGCAGGGTATGCCAGTAGAGAGTTTCTCGTTACGGAGGTCTGGGAGGACTAGGTGTCAGCCTGTCCATTTCCGTGTTCCTATTGGCGAGCGTGTCCGCTTGGATTCTAGGCCGACTTCTGCTCCACTTGCAGATCTTGCCGGGGGATTCCCGGTGCGCAGACGTAGGTCATCTAGGACCACGCGTCGTCAGTTTCAGTGTCTCGTAGCTGACACAGAGGTGAGGCCCGATGAACTTGAAACGGTATGATAATTTATGATCGTTCATTTGTTTCTTTATATCTTAGCCAAAAAGTATCGATTCAAGCAACATTACACAAAATACAGATGCCATCTGTAGTAATCCCCCATTGAAGCAGTTTGTCTTTAGTTAATGTGCCTTGAAGAAGAAGCCAGGTTATGAACACAGCTATAGGACTAGACTTGCTATTGCAAATGATCCTCTTCCAAGGAACCTGAGGCTTATCTCCTCTCAAGAACCAATAAAATTTCTTGATAGAGAACTTCTTATTGTGAATGAACTGCATACAGTTTGCCTGATTCTCAAGGTGTATTCTAGCTTCCAAAATTTTCTTCATTGCCCAAGATAGTCTCATAGGAATCATCATGCTCCAGATATCCCTTCGTTTAATGTAATAGGCATGAAGCCATTTAATCCACAATCTATCTTGCTTTTGCGCTAAAGCACAAAAATGCTTCCCAATGGCAGCCTTGTTCCAAGTGATGCTCTCTTTGAAGTTAAGGCCCCCACAAGTCTTTTTATGGCACATATCATCCGATGCTACTGGAGCTTTCCTAGCTGCAAGTGAGCCTGTCCATAGGAAGATTCTGAGAATAGCTTGTATCTCTCTTCAGGACTTTTTTTGGCAGCAAGAAGATTTGTGGCTCCAGAAGAGTTGAATTCCCTGAAGAACTGAAGAAATCAGTTGGCATCTTCCAGCATATGAGAGCTTTTTAGCAGTCGACAGCTGGATCCTAGCCACCACCTTTGTGATGAGAGGCTTGCATTCATTATAAAAAAGTTTTTTTTTAGCCTGGAGGGGCATCCCCATATATTTAAATGGGGATCTGCCTATAGGAATTTGTAAGATGTTCTGCAAGCAGAATATACATTGCTCTTGTCTAAGTTGGCTTATACACCCGAGGCAGCAGAGAAGATTAACTCGAGCTTATATCAGCCAGGCAAAGAGAAGCAAGTAATCAACAAACATTAAATGTGTGATACTGAGTTTCTCACATCTTGGATGGTAGTTAAAATTAGGAACATCCTTCAGAGCACCTAAGCATCATTATGCATCTTGATAGGTATTCCACGATAATAGCAAACAAGAATGGAGACAAACTACAAGGAGTACCATTAATAAGTACAGTGTATGTAATTCCGAGAGCATAGTAAACAGGAAAGGCCACTCCACTGAGTCATAGGCCTTCCTTAGATCAATCTTCACCGTACACCTTGGACTAATATTCTTAGTAGCATAGCCCTTAATAAGCTCAGTAGCTAGAAGAATATTGTCAGAAATTGATCTATTAGGCATGAATCCTGCTTAGAGCTAGATCAATAACATCACCAACAACTTTCTGCAATCTCAAAGTGATAGTTTTAGCAATTATCTTATATAACACACCGCAACAAGTTATAGGTCTAAAGTCTTTTACAGAAGAAGGTTTGCAAGTTGAGGCACCAGAGTAATCAAAGTATAGTTTATGTTAGTAGACATAACACCATCTTCAAAGAAAGCCCAAATAGCATGATAAACTTCGCCTTTAATAACATACCATACCTTCTTAAAGAAGAAGCTGTTATAGCCATGAATTCCTCGAGCTTTGCTATCATCAATACTTTTAAGTGCATTGTCTATCTTAGCTGTAGTGACAGGAGCTGAGGTTTCTAGCAGCAGCAGAGACTTGTTTTCCATTTCTACTAATAGAAATGTCCATTCAAGTGAGTGATATGGCAGCAGAGCGAAGTAAGTCTTTATAAAAATTCATCACCTCATTCTGAATATCCACAATTCTAGTGAGTTTTATGCCATTTGCATCATACAATAAATCAATGCTATTTCTAGCAAACCTTTCCTTCATAGAATGGAAGAAGAAATGACTGTTACTATCACCCAATTTAAGCCATTGAATCCTGGACTTTTGCCTATAAGCACTTTCCTCAACTGCTAAGAATTTTCTAAGAGAAGCTATATGAGTAGCCTCTTGAATATGAAGTTGCTCATTCAAAGGATTACTCAATATCAGTTTGAGTTATAGTTATGTCTAATTGCTCCTTAACATGAGCAATTCTAGCATCCATGTTAGCAAAGTCCCTCTTATGCATCTCCTTCAACTTTCTCTTCAAATGTTTCAACTTGTCCCAGACTTGCTGCATCTAGTTGTTACCCTCAAAATCCTTCCAAGTATCAATAACTGAATTATCAAACTCATCATGATCTGCCATATAATTAAAGAACTTGAAAGGTCTGCCACCCTGACTTTGAGAAGGAGTACATTTCAGCAATAGTGGACTATGATCTGAGAGGCCAGGATTTAGATATTCCACCACAACATATTTCACAAGCCAAGCTGAGTTAACCAAACACCTATCAATTCTACTAAGAACTCTAGCATCACCGTGACTCTTATTATTCCATGAAAAGAAATGCCCACAACTTCTTAGCTCCAAAAGATCATTATTTTGCAAGCAGCTAGTGAAGTCTTGGGTTTCATAAGTGGTGATAGGCCTTCCTTGAAATCTATCATCTTGTGATAGAACATCATTAAAGTCTCCAAGAACACACCAATGATCTTGATTGCTATTACTAAGCCTATCAAGACTTGTCCATAAAGCTTTCCTAGTTTCCACTGTGTGCATAAACCATACACAGTGGTGATCACCAAACTTTCACCAGTTTGTTTATCGGTAGTAACCCCATGAATCCATTGCTCATGCTTCTCACATATATCAAAGCAGATCACATCAGTATTCCAACCAACCCATATTCTTCCTCTAGGAGATAAGTCATAATTATCCTCCCATTTCCAACAACTTGAAGGCCAATAAAATTGACTTTATTATTTCTTAAGTATTTCTTTACTTCCACTACTGATGCAGGTTATTTAAACCCCTTACATTCCATGTACTGATGATCATGTGGGGTTTAGATGGAAAGAGCTACTTCCCCCCTCATCAAGTATATGCACCGCCCTTATTCTTACTTCTTGAAGAGGGGACTACATTCCATACAATGTCACCTACTCTGACTTGTGAGGCTTTGTCAGCATTAGGTGTTGCAATAGTTTCCCCTTTATCAGCATCATCATCTTTGGGAGCCTCCATATGAACTCCACTATCTCCCCCTAGCAGCATGTGTAAGAACTTCATCATGGTTCTCAACATCATCATGTTTAGGAGCCTTTACAGGAACTGCAGCTTTAGGCACCTAGTGTTGCTTAGAAACTTCAGATCTTGGACCCACATCAAGTTTCTTTTCCCATAGTCATGGCCTGCAGTGATGAGATCCAATCATAGTGCAGTTATTGTTCAACTACATCTCCATTGGCATCTTCAACGTATACAATCTTGGGCACAAGTTTAGTGACATCCACTTCTATGAGTAATTTAGCAAAAGAGACTTTCATTTGCCTTGTTGTACACTCATCAGCAAATAAAGGAAGCCCCACCATATTTCCTATTCTACTGAGAGTTTCTGGACCCCAACAATTAAGTGGGAGGTTGGGGAATCTAACCCATAGAGGAATCACTCTCATAATTTCATCATGGAAATTGAAACTTGGAGTCCAAGCTTTCACTATCATCGGTCGGTTATTCAAAGTGAAAGGACCTGAGTATAAGATTTCATTCCTATTCCGAAGACTCTCAAATTTCACCAGAAAATAGCCATATTCATGAAGGAAGACTTTAGGTTTAGCTACAGTGTTCCACTCAAGAGTAATGAATCTAATAATTGTTCCAATAATAGGAGTTTGCCCCACCACATACACCACCACAACATTAGCCCAAATATCACACAGTTTCCCAACTTCTACTTTATCTATGTGAGCTACACATTTCCCATTTTTAACATTAGGTGCTACTAATTTCAAATGACATACCCTTAGACGTTAATTTCTTACCAGCGGTGAGAGCAGCCAGGTTTTATGAGTAACATCTTCAGAAGATAAAGCCTTCACAGCAACCTCCTCTGTGTGTGTGCATCGAGTTTCGATTAATGCCTTTGTCCCCTCAGTCATTTCTTCAACCTCTCCTCCTCCTTGTCGGGTGCTGGAACATTAGTCACACTATGCACCTTCGTCACCATATCATGTTGACGTTGGCTAATCCTGTTTTGCTAAAAAGCTTGTTGTAAAGATGAGACTGCATTTTGTATTGCCATCAGCACCGGTCCCGGTGTGGAAACTAGAGTCACCATTACTGAATTTTTAATTATTAATAACATTATATTAATCCAATAGTTACCATTAATGAATTTTTATAAAATCTCAAATAAAAAGTTGCGTTTGTTTGCAGGTAGAGAGTTTCTCGTTACGGAGGTCTGGGAGGACTAGGCGTCAGCCTGTCCGTTTCCGTGTTCCTATTGGTGAGCGTGTCCGCTTGGCTTTTAGGATCAGACATCGCGAGCCTGCCTCTTCACTTGCAGATCTTGCCGGGGGATTCCCGGTACGCAGACGTAGGTCATCTAGGGCCACACGTCGTCTGCGTGAGGATCTTGCAGTTGACACGGAGTTGAGGCCTGATGAGCTTGAGACGGTATGATAATTTATGATTGTTCATTTGTTTGAAACTCCCAAAATCATCATGTAATGTTAATAGTTTTTTTTTTAAAACTAATTTTAAACTTTTTAGTTGTCAGTTTACAAAATCATGATGTTCCAAATTAGTTTGACTAATTTTTATTCGTTATAGGACATATATCGTATGACTTTGAAAATCAAAAAACCAAAACGGGACATAAACAATTATGTTTGTTTCATAAATCTTTTCTTGACATTTGTGCATGCATTCACAAAATTATCATATTATATAATAAATGAGATTACATTAATCTAATAGTTGCCATTAATGAATACATTTAAAATCTCAAGTAGATATTTTTGTTTGTTTGAAGGTTGCGTCGCTTGTTCTTTTGGGCGTTGACTCCACTAGAAGGCCTTGTTGAGGATTTTTCGTTACACAGGTCTCCAGTAGTCGACAACCTATTTTTGTGCCTACGCCCAAGTGAAGTTCATGCTCGCCTGCGCCATTTAGCTCGTTTGATCGTTCTCTTAGACTTCTTGGATATAAAGAAGTGATCAGTACTTTTGTACATTTTTTTTATGTAAAATTTTGTACATTTTTTTTATGTAAAATTTTGTACATTTGTGGTATTACTGATATACATGTTTTTGTGGTCCGTTAGGTTTTACTAATTAAATATACCTCTTGTTTGTGTTTGTTAGGACATGGGTATATTAGTTTGATTAATGCGGAACAAATAAATGAAATAATAAGAATCCATAATTCCATACTCATTAAAAAGTGAGAATTTCATCTATCGTAGCTTAGGAGCAGTGGAATGTCTATTTTGCCCCTTCTTATCACCCAAAGTTACAGTGAAATGACTGTTTCGATCTTGCTTTGCTTAGTTGCTTTTTGCTGTTCTTCTCTTGTCATCTCTTTCCTCCCGTTTTTCCTCTCAATCATTCATCTTCTCTAACCTAATTTTTTCCCTCTTCTATAACCTCTGTCCTCTTTCCATACCACATTGCTCATCGCCTCTTACCTTATTTTTTCCCTTCCCTTTCTACCTCTTAACCTTTTGGTTCTTTGTGATGTGGTTTTCTGCTTTGCTGCTATTTGTTCCAGAATTTTCCGGCGAATCGTTCCAGAAATTTTCCGAGCTTCGAATCACTATGAATTTGTCCCAAATTCACTGTAAGTTTCGGTGATTATTGTATTCTTCGATAATCATGCTCGTCCAATGTTGTTTTCTATCATATTAGGGTTTGTATTCGAGTGTGAGTTTTGATTGTTTTGTTTCTAATTCTGACAATTTATCTTATTAGGGTTAGTCCTGATGTAATTTTGCCATTTAATTCGGAAATTCCTACAGTGGTGTTGCACTTCGATTGCATCAATTGCTATTCTGACCTCATGCTCTGCAACCTATGCTTTTTTAAATTATCAGTGATTCGATTTTTTCAATCATCCAAGTGTTCGTGGAATTCATTGGCTCAAGTATTACTCAAATTTATTCCGTTCTTCTTATCAATTTTTCTCTAATTTTTTGTTTTTTTCCTGTTGTTTGCCTGCTGGTGTTGTATTGCTGTTGTATTGCTATCTCGCGTTGTATTGATGTAAAAAAATTTTGATTTAATTAAACTGATTTTGCGTTGCATTGCTGTTTTGGTTTGCTATCTCATTCAATAAAAAAAATCTCGTGTTGTACTGTTGTTTGCTATCTCGTGTCGTATTGCTATCCAAGTGTTGTATCTCGTATTTTGGTTGATGTCCATGTTCTGATTTTGTTGTATCTCGTATATTGGTTGTTGTTTGCGTTGCATTGCTGTTTTGATTTGTTATGATCTTAGATACACCTTGAATCAATTTAATTGAATCAGATTTTTTTTAGGTCTTGTCATATTTTATAATTGGGTGAAAATAGATAATCAAATTATGGTAAATGGTAAGCATAAACCAGTAGACTTGAAATGATCAATTTCCTCATTGGCAGTAGCATTGCATCTCAAGAGAATCATCTTGTTGACTTTAAATTATCTACTCGATTTTAGGTTTGTAGAGTGAAAGAATTGATTTTCCTTAGCCATTCCATAGAGTCAATGTACATCATATACAGAGGGTAATAAGGAAACTAATCCTAGACTACCAAATATACAGATAATCAAGGATTCATAATCCTTGAGTTATTTTACAGAATAAGAAATATACTCTGAGAATATTACATTATTCTAGCACACCCCCTCAGTCGAAGCGGGAGGTGGACGAAAACTGAGACTGTCACGAAAATCTTCAAAAAGAACCAAGGGAAGCCCTTTGGTGAAAATGTCGGTTTCGCGTACAAGATGAATATCAAGCTCGATGTGCTTAGTACGTTGATGATTAACTGGATTATCGGACAAATAGATGGCGCTAACATTATCACAATAGACCAAGGTAGCCTTCCGAATAGGACAATGAAGCTTAAGGAGGAGATTACGTAACCAGCATGATTCAGAAACTACATTGGCAACCCCACGATATTCGGCTTCTTCACTAGAACGTGATAGGGTACCCTGACGCTTTGCAGACCAAGAAATCAAGTTATCACCAAGAAAAACACAGTAGCCAGATAAACTTAAAACAGGTGAAGTCCAAAGATTACCTTCAATCATTTTATTAAGCTTAAGAGAATCTAAAACAGGAGCTCCAGGATGTCCCAACCGCTCATGCCATAATGAGGATGCTAAGGCAGCAAATGTTGGAGGTGATGAAGTAATGGTGGTAGAAAGAGGATAAACATCTCCTCCGCTCTCACATCTCATTAAGCGCCTCCCCGTCTGAAAGTCCTTCACAGAAAACCCAAAAGGATCAAATTCCACATAAACATAGTTATCGGTGGTAAATTTGCGAACTGAAATTAATTTTTCACAAGTTGCGGAGCATGAAGAACATTTTTGAGGGCTAATGAGGAGTGAGGGGAAGGTATGTGAGTGTCTCCATAACCATGAACAGGAATTAAACTACCATTACCAACAATTATACGAGATTTGCTCATATTAAAATAGGACGAGAGAGTACCTGAGTTCGAAGTCATGTGAGAAGTGGCTCCTGTGTCCGTATACCAGTTAGGGTCGGGTGGAGTGAGCCTAAGAGTGTACATGGCAGCTTCGATGTCGGCTGGGCTTGGAGAGGAGCCAACTGAGGCTGTTGAGGCAGTGTATGCTTGCTGTACATGTGGCTGCTGCTGTGTGGTCTGGAGCCGAGCTTCCTGGACCATAAGGCGCTGCTGGACCATAAGTAAGAGCATGGGCTGGTCGGGTCCAAGGAAACGCAGGATAAGGAGAAGGGGGAAGATCCCATTGCCCCCATGCCCAAGGCCATGATGCTGGAGCGTGCACCCCCTGCCAAGTAGCCATGTCACCTGTGGCCTGGCCGCGACCACCGCGGCTGCCACCACCACTTCCGGCATTCCGACCACCTTTGTTGCCGCCCCTTCCACCACCACCACCGCGAGATTTATTCCCACCAGTGTTGCGGTTTTTGTGGTGGTTTTTCGCACCTTGTGAATTGTGACGGGGTTGAGAAGACTCTAAGGGTGAGTCACCCGAGTCACGCACCACCATAGCGGTGTTGGATGGGTGCTTTTTGGCGAGCCCCGCCTCAAGGGTAAGCATAGAGCGGGCTTGGTAAAAGGGAGGAAGAGGATCACTTTGGCGTATGAGAGTGGCAACTTGGTTGTAGGATTCCGTGAGATCGGAAACCATTTGGAGAACAAGACGGTTATTAGAGATCGTTCCATCTACATTTTTGAGTTGATCGGCTAGTGTTTTGAGATTTTGACAATATGCGGAGGTATTAGGAAAATCCTCCATTTGAGTATTTGAGAATTCTTGTTCAAGATTAACGGCACGAGAATTCTTATTGTCTTGGAAAATATCGCGTAAATGATTCCAAGCTTCCATAGCCGTGGAGTCGGCTCAATTATAGTATGTAGGAGATCATCGAAAATGGTGGTATAGATCCATTGAAGGACCGTAGCATCAACGGTGGACCATTGCTCGGTTTCAACATCCATCGAAGGGACCTTCTCCTTCCCTTTTTTTTCCGGTGGGATAATGTGATGGATGACTTTGTGAGAGTGGGCATGGATTTTAAACAACTTCGCCCAAGTAGAATATTGGACGTTTTCCATGGCTAGAGTGATAGGAATCTGCTTTCGAATGTCCGAAACACAAAGGGCAGTATGAAAAGATGATTTTTCAGCCATGAGGAGGAAGAAAAGTATACGGCCATAGAGAGGAGGCCGGAAAAAATGGTGGTCGAGTGCAGCGGAAGAGAAGCAGAGAGAAAGAAGGAAATTTCGTCCCCTAGGATAAATCTGATACCATGAAAGAATTGATTTTCCTTGCCATTCCATAACAGTCAATGTACATCATATACATAGGGTAATACAACCAATAAGGAAACTAATCCTAGACTACCAAATATACAGGAGATAATCAAGGATTCATAATCCTTGAGTTATTTACAGAATAAGAAATATAGTCTAAGAATATTACATTATTCTAACATAGAGCTGTAGTATATCATTGATGTCTAAGTGTGTTAAGCATGAACCTTCTTGCCTAACATTGTTGGTTGGACGTAAGATTAGCTACTTGAACTTTCGTCCTCGACAACTACTACATTATGGTAGAACTCAATTTCCTTCTCTTTAAGAAGTCCTTGACAGATGGATGATTGAATCCCAAGGGGGGAACTTCTCAATAGGAGATTTCGATCGTGGAATAATGTTACGTAAATCACCTAAAAGTTCCAACTACATGTTCATCATTGACATTCACTTGATAATACTAGCAACTAAAATCATTTGACGATCAAATATGTTTTTCTTTTAAATATTTGTATTATTTGTTATAATCGTCACCGACCTTCGAACTAGACCTTGTTCAAGAATTCACTATGCTGTTCATCTTATCCTTTTCGTCATTGATTTTGCTAATTGTTTGCATGTAAATAATACAATATCCCAGAATTTTTTATTTGTTTTGCCTATTTGGTGTAGTTATGGGAAAAGTTGAAGGCCAGGGTGAGTCTTGGCATGGTCATGTTACAGCTGTGACTGTTGCACCAGAGTATCGTAAGCATCAATTAGCTACAAAGTTGATGAATATACTGGAATACATCACTGACAAGATGTAAGTATCTTGCTGTTAGATAGCCGATTAAATATTTACTTCTTGAACAGAATCTTTGCATCACGGCATGGAAGTGTTACTTACCTGAGGGTCGGGGATTGTTCTCTGTTTGACTCACTCTTTTCATGATGCATGCAGTATGAGTACTGACTTAAGACTTAACTATAGCTGGGTCTTCCACTATACCTTATGATTACGTATATCTATGACTTGAGCATCTTTAATGATTTCTACAAAAAGTTCATTTTCTTTCCAGGCAATGCCCTGTTTATAAGTTCTTTT
This sequence comes from Beta vulgaris subsp. vulgaris, assembly GCF_026745355.1. Lineage (NCBI taxonomy): Eukaryota > Viridiplantae > Streptophyta > Magnoliopsida > Caryophyllales > Amaranthaceae > Beta > Beta vulgaris. The sequence continues at coordinate 40,604,185 of NC_079203.1, forward strand.
TGGCTTTGGCGTAAGTAACTCTAAACAAAATAAAAAACACCAAAACATATTTTAATACACTGAGTGGATGGGCTATATGTATTTTCAGCCATCACATTCATGAGTTATACTTAGTTTTGCATAAGAGTATACTTATCTTGTTCCCTTGCCTTTGCTATTCCGCACAGGCCCATCTGATGATGCGTGCATAAAGGACTAATTACAGATGCACGATGAGACGAGGAACTATGCGTGTTCTAGATTGAGAAAGCTTTGAGTAAGCTCCCAGAAGGCCAAGAACAAATACTTGGAATAATTGATCTCAAGGGCTTGGTATTGCAAATGCAGATATGACTTTCTTGACATTTCTGGTAATTTCTTGACCTTTTCCAGACTAACAACAAAACTATTTCATCTTTTTGTAGTTATTGAGCAGAAACTATTACACAAAATGGACGTAAAGGAGGAGCCACCTAAGTGCAACTTAGTAGTCAAAATTTTGATGTTCCTTATGCTTATACTTATACTCACATTATTTTCCAAAGTTTGCCTTTGTCTGCACAAATTTTACTAACTTTTACCAGAATTTCTCACTGTTATATAAGATAACATGGAGTCAAAGGTATTTTTAGACTATAGAAATGTCGAAGTAAGTTGTAATTAATCCTCAGACTATAATCTAGGATATAGTTCGATTATTCTAAGAACTTGTTACTAGCTGTATATGAATAGTAGGATAGCATCACAGATTCAAAAGGGTGTACAAAAACGTAATTGATGAAGCAATTCATATGTAACATTTTTGGTTTGTTATTAGATTGAATTTTTTAGAGGCTTAGTATATAGAATTTGTTATATCTTTTCATCCTTCCTTTTTCTGGAATTGTGGTAACTAGGCTTTGGGATATTCATTAATTAACCTTATGTAGCTTTCTTGCTGTCTGCCATAAGGTTTGCATTTATTTTAGTTACATAATGGAGTCTAGGAAACTATTTGGGATATTCAAAAGGAGGCTTAGTGTGGCTGTTTTCTTGATTGGTGATCCTAAATCCTGAGGTTAGTCTGGTCCAAGCATCCAGCTAGCATGCCTCCCCCATTCTCATGAGTCATGCTTCACTTTGTTGTACTGATCATCAGTGTATGTTTTGGATATTCTTATTGATGTTCTTCCTTACTAAAGGGTGTTTACATGGATGAATTGAGCATTTGACTAGACCCTGCTTCAAGAATAATTGTAGAATGTTGTGAAACAAACGAAACAAGACCCTATTACTCTTATAAGTATTCTCTCTTTGTCTCTTTTATCCATTGACGTTTTACTTATTTATTTCCCTTTTTTCGGGTTGTGCTGGAGTTTGGAAAAAGGCTAATGTTTTAAAATATTAGTAGGTCTGCTTTTCCGAGTATAAATGAATCATATCCAAAATATAAATTTATTAAAGTCAAACAGAAAAAAAGTAACCATGAAAAATACTAATGCAGATCAATCATGTATGAGCTGTTAACTTCTTTATAGTATAATAGTTACCATTGAATTTATAGAAACATATATCATAGAATATTATAATATTACATACCAAAATGTGTAAATACTTGTGTTTCTTTACGATCCTCGAAAGGTTCTTTGTTACTTTTTCATTCCATTGCTAGTTTAGAAATTTTTGCAATGTCCATGTCATACCACAATTAGTTTTGAAATTTGAATTGAAGCCCTTCTGGTGACTTCTGACCATTTTTGCCAAAATTCAATATTTTCTTCTCCCCTATGCATTTGTTTTCTCTCTTTGGAAAAATTCTCCCTGTTTTGCAGTTGTGTTAGCGTTAGCATACACAATATAGAATTATTTGCAATTTGACAAAATCTTGTTATTGTATGTTTCTTTCCATTTGCTAATTACTTGTCAGTTAAATAGCTTCCATCTTCTGTTCTATTATAATTACTTGTTCAGATATCCACTTGGTTGGTCTTTCTAATGAACAACTGATTGGTAGTGTTTAATTTGAATCTTAGTCGATGCAAGTATAATGTTGTTTCCTTTTCTTTAATGTTACTGTTGTGATTGCACAATTTATTGATTTTAGTATGCTTAATAGTCTCTATGATGTTAACTTACTCTACACACCTCCCTCTTTTATGTACATGAATAAGCATTCACAAGTGTCATGATTCTTATGAGAAAAACTACCTGCCCACCTATTATATGCACTGTTTGCAATATGTGAGTGCAGAGATTTTGTGCTTCTTTTAGTTGCTACTTTTTTGGCCAAAATATATGAAATCATTTTTTCTTTGGGGTGATGTTTGACTTACTGGTGCTTCAAGGTCTGGAGGTGATGTAGGCAATGCAATCAAGGTATGCAATACCCAGAAGAAGAAAATGTTAGTTTCTATGCCGGATTTGAGGGTAAGTGTTATTCACTTGCATGAACATTTTGAACCAGAATTGCATGGAAATATTAGTAATAAAAATGGGAGTTTATAATGCAATTTGATTGCATTTTTGTATGTTGAATGATACACATTTATGGCTGGGGGAATGTTGACATTTCTTTTGTGGGGAATTGTGGCTGATCGTTATGGGCGGAAACCTGTCATGATTTTGTTTCGTCAACTTTCTATACTGTGCTTAGACTACATTATAGTGTAGACCTGTTAAATGAGGTATGAACTCTCCTCTTCTTTCCTTATAGTGTAGATCTGTTTTATATCCTCTAAACAATCTAACATCTTTCTTTTCACCATTTAGATTGATTAAGGTTCCATATGTAGTAGTTTCCACAATATTCAAGCCACTCAGATTTTCAGGTTTCTCCACTTCCTCAACCTTGTTTTATAGGATTACCACTTCCCTAAATTCAAGTTTGACTTGTTGGGTACTCTCATATATCACTGGAATAGTGCATACTTTCACTTTAGCGGCTGAAATTCGAAGAAAAGAATTAATATGTTTCTTTTCAATGTGAAAACTTGCAGTAAATAGCCTTTCATATGTGTGCTCGAGTTCTGACCATTTCAATATCTTAGATCATGAACATAGCCTTTCATATGTGTGCTCGAGTTCTGACCATTTCAATATCTTAGATCATGGAGCTATCAACAACATCATCAATGACAGTTCTCAGGTAAGTTTGCCTTATTTTTCTTTTATCACCCTAAACAGGACCATCTTAAACGATTTGCAAGTGGCCCTGTGATAGTAATGTCAGATTTCAAGAAACACTAAGTAAACTCTTAAATGTTATATTTTTTTTGGAGTAGGCTTTCCTAGATGCTTGGAGATTAGTATGCAACTCGGAAGTAGATAATACTACGTTGTTCAATCTGAGATGGAGAACATTCATAGTGAATCCGATTGTTTTTACCGAGCCTTGCAAGCCTAATATTATGAACTTTCAGGTTTATGTTATTTCATACATGCTGTATCTTCAATCTGATTTAAGAAAATATCTTAGATCTTATGGTTTTCCTTTAATTTTTTGTGTCTTAAAAACAGGTACGACGAGAGATTGTTGCAACTCCTTCACCTTCTGCTTGGGAAAAACAGGATCCAAGCCAGTGGCTTGCCTTTAAAGAAGTACGCGGTTGCCGAGTTTCTGGCAGTGGCATGGTTAATGGAGAAGGCTTTGGTTGATTGGTGGAATCAATCATGTATAATATACCAACCATGGTAATTAATTATAAACACAAGAAAACTATACCAAGTGTTGGAATTAGTTTATAGCTATGTTACTTGGACTCTCTTCATTTTCTCTTAAGTAGTTGTGTCGGATTCTAGACACTTCGACACTTCTATTTTGGCCAAAATCATGAAAATATTTTTCTAAATAGCCAAGTCATATACATGGACATGGTGTTCAAACTTGAGCATCAAGTTGAGTAACATAAGTCAATACTCCGGACATATAGTAAATGTTCTCATTCATTGTTTTTCTTCAAAGTTGATGCACTAAACTGGCCCTGACTGTGCATATTTGCCTCAAAATTTAGGCACATACTCAGTAAAATGTCGTGAAAATAAGAGAAAGAGGATATAAACTCCATCTATTAGATCAACATTTGTTCCTTCATGTCATTGAGTTTATTATTGCATTATAGCTTCTTGTAGTTAGATTTAACTGGGATATAAAGTAATACCTCTTATATCTCGTATCGAATATGAGCCACAGGGAGTAGATTTTATTCATTTATTAATTAATTTATGTATTTTATGATAAGACAAGCCAATTAAAAAGCGTCACTTTTGATTTGTTTGCCTTGTAGTATAATGTATTTATTAATTGTCTAACTAGTGAGTTCATCTTGAACTAACTTATACTCTTGTTTTTATCAGCCGCCAGGAATTCAGAATCTAGGAAATACATGCTTCGTTAATTCTCTTTGACAGGCATTGGCGAGTTGCAGACTGAATTGGCAACTTCCTAGCTCTTGTAAGTGTTAGTTTTTTTTTATCTTAATCTATATTGGAATTGTTCGGCCTTAATCAATCCTAAAACAAAGAACCACAGCACAAGATATAAAATAATAGATGAGCAACATAATTGTATGATTAAAACACGTCACTATATGTTTGAAGTTTAAGATATTAATATCGTAGATACCTTCATTAAACACCCAAAAGAGTATTTATACTTAAAAGTTTAAGATCTAGACATAAATTTTGCGCTACTATATTATAGTCCAATTGTGACAATAGGTTTGTTGGCATGTGCATTATGTGATCCAAGTTGTTATAACAATTTCAGAAGTTTGTTAGTAGTTAATTACAATTAGTTAAAGTGTTAGTTAGTTGCTAGATAAAGTCCTTGTGTCTTGTAATAAGGCTTGATTCATTTATCAATGAAATTCCTTTTCTCCTTCAATATCCTATCTCTTCCTTTCTTTTATTATCTTGTAAGATTCAAAGATCTATACGTGTTAGGACTCTATGTATGATATGTATTAGGAATAGGATTGTTATTCATAGTAGGACTCTCTAAATAAGTTGTATATATATTCCTAGGATGAATGAGAAGATGTGACGGAAATTGACCATAATTTAACAATACGAAATCTTCCTAGCTTATTATTGCGTTGGTATTAGAGCCGTTTTTTGTTGCCATAACTCCGAGGAGTTTAGTATTCAGTAACAGTTGAGTGCATACTAAGTGTGATCAAAATACAATTCTAGAAAACCTACAATTTCTATCTTCTATCAACACTTTGGTACCTATCTTGCAATTTTGGTGTTAAGAAAGTTTCTGTTGCAACTTGCAAAGCAGTCAAACAATAATGGAGGTATAAGTTAGAGATATGGAACAAATATACTTCAAGTTAGGCAAATTAGATTTTGCATCAATTCATAGAATTGGTAAAGCTCACTCTCATTTCCATTAATATATAGCAACAAGAAATTGAGTTGAATGGGATGATTTTGTGCGGGTGATGTGCAGTCTGTGAGCTTATTTGTGAGATCCCTTATACATTCTCTCAGGCCTTAGGGCTTCATGTAAATAGAGAAAAGTCTGCAGTGTACTTTGGTAATGTTCCTGAAGAGATGCAAAGGAGGATTCTTCAAGTGTCAGGGTTCCAAAGAGGCCGATGTGTTTCCATTTAGATATCTTAGGGTACCAATCACTGCTAAGAGATTGCAAAAGCTGATTGTGACATGTTGGTGGATAGAATTCCGAGAAGAATCCTATGCTGGAGCTCAAGACGATGTTTATGCAAGATTTAAGGAGAATATTGGTAATAATGTTATTGAAGAGTTCAATAAACTGTCTTAGGATGGTTCCATTAATGATTATTTGGATAATTTTGAAAGTCTTACATCATCAATGATATAAACAAACCTATATTAACTGCACGAGTTCTTTGAACAAAATCATTACTTCCAGATTATGACCCCTTTTACCCACACCCTCTACTTCTAGAAAACAACCACAAACTCTTCTTCAAATTCTACTTCTTCTGTTAAACCTTTTGCTAGATCCCTAATTACTTTAAGCCTTGACAAAGGATATGAAAGGAATCACAAGTAACTAAAACAAAAACAAATGTTCATTACGATTTTTTGGTGCAGAAGATTTCAAGTCATGGAAGGTTGCCCAATATTTGAGCATATTCTAGTTTTATAGCACATTCCCAATTTGAAATGAAAAAGGGCTTGACAAGTGGCTTTTGATTTACATTTTTTTTATGATCAGGTGTATTCAAAGGTATGAGATAGAAATTGTTGGGCAAACGCACTTTTGTGTGAAAAACAATTAAATAAGGGAAGGTAGAAATTGAAGTCAATGAAAAGTGAGGTGGATGAAAGAGAAAATGAGGTGTAAAGATAAAGGAGAAGAGAGAGAAATTATGCTATAAGTCACTCGATACTTTGAAAAGGAACCCTTACACATTCCATATTATTTTGGGAGTATTCATAATTTCCTTGACCTTGGTTTAGCCTACAAACTCGGCCTTAACCTTGAATCTATTGCCACATAAGGATTGTTGTCGCTTGTCGGTGATGGAAATCATTTATCATGTCAAATTGTTTGTAAAGATTTCTAGTGGAGTCTTCACAAATCACAATACCATGTACACTTCAAGCATGTCAATCATTCCCTTGGAAAGTTGTGATATGATAGATTTTAAGAGATTATTGATGGAGTTCGAGTACAATAGATGTCATCATGTATTAAGAGGTATCCCACCAAACAGCACTAAGACCACTGAAAAGGTGAAGTCAGAGATTATGCATATTTAATTGCTTCGCCTAAGTTTAGTTTATCCTAGATGACGGTTTTGGAAGTGATAAAGATATTGATTAAGATGATGTGACGGTTTTGGAAGTGATAAAGATATTGATTAAGATGATGTAAATGATGAATGGATGAAAATTTTGATGTTTATGGATTGATAATGTGGAGATTGCACTAACAAAGATAATCTCAAGCTTTTGAGAAGCTTGGTTCTCTCCTAATTATCTGAAGAGTTATGTCATACACCCACCTAAGCTAGGGGTAATTCCATTGCTGAGTTGGACTAATCAAGAGGAAAGAAATACGATGATCTAGTCAATATATATAGTGAGAAATGATGTTGTGAGAGTCATTGGGATTAATGAAGTGAGAACTTCTTTGTATTGTAACTTTAGTGGGAGAGTCCAGCGTCTACTTGAAGTGTGCTATGATTGTACTATTACATAAATCACATTGCAATACAAAATTACCCAACCTTTCCTTGGCCATTATTTCATATCTTTCACAAACTCCCTTAAAGTTTTCATCTTTATTATAATCGTCAACTGAAACACAAATTCTTGTCTATAACAGCTTGGCATCAGTGATATACGATTCGTGGTTGCCCAAGTACGATAGGGTATCAAGCAATGGAGTTAACTAGATTAGATGACCTAATCTATATAGTGAGAAATGTTATTGTTAGTCAATGAAATTAATGAAGTGATAGAATCTTTGTATCGTGACTTGGAGAATCCTGCTTGGAAATGCTGCTGTTTTACTATTCTATTGCAATGCTTTCCTTACTTTGTTGTTATTTCATATCTTTCACAAATTCATTTACATCTTATTCTAATCGTCAACCCAGACACAAATTCTAGTCTATAACAAGTTAATACTCAATAATTCAACATACTTTTCCCTTACTTTTCCCTCTATAGAAATTAACCTATAACTAACTTTCATGTTTTATGGACTAACAAATAGATCAAATTTTCAGGTACATGTGTTCCACGAGATTGTTTATACATTCAATTTGGTGAGACGATTGAGAAGATTCTCAATCATACTGCAGGACCTATTAGACCAAGCAGTATTATTCATCTTTTACCTGGTAAAAGCCTAAACACACGTCTAATACTCACATTATTTTCCAAAGTTTGCCTTTGTCTGCACAAATTTTACTAACTTTTACCAGAATTTCTCACTGTTATATAAGATAACATGGAGTCAAAGGTATTTTTAGACTATAGAAATGTCGAAGTAAGTTGTAATTAATCCTCAGACTATAGAAATAACTGGTAGTTCGATATCTAAGAACTTGTTACTAGCTGTATATGAATAGTAGGATAGCATCACAGATTCAAAAGGGTGTACAAAAACGTAATTGATGAAGCAATTCATATGTAACATTTTTGGTTTGTTATTAGATTGAATTTTTTAGAGGCTGGCTATGTTCAGTTCACCTTATTTTTGCTTATTTCAGATCTAATCAGATCAGATCAGATCAGATCAGATCAGATCAGAAAAAATAAGTTCAGATCAGATCAGATCAGAAAAAATAGTTCAGATCAGATCAGATCAGACAGATCAGATCAGATCAGTTCAGATCATATCATGCTTATATTTAAAAACTTATTATTATTAAATATCTTTCACTACATATTAATAAAAATTATAATAATTGAATATTAATAAAGTACTCATTGAGACGAATCAAACAAGACCCCACATGACTATATTTTTTCTTATATATTAAGAAAAATCTAAAAGATTATCTCTAATTGTGGATTGTGTCAAGATTCTAAGTGACAAAGATAAAAAAATACATAGGGATTTGTTCAAAAGAATTATTATTGTTGTTGTTGTTGTACTTATTAATTATTAATATTGGTAATTATTATTAATCTTGTTGTTACCATTATAAATGTCATTGCTATTATTATATTAAGTTATTTTGTTGTTATTAAATAATAGAAAATTAAAAGCCACATGTTAAGAACATAAGATTGACGCAAAAATAAGAAATATATAAAATATGATATCTCAAATTCATGACAACGAAACTACTAATTTCGGATTACATTTCAAAATAAGCTAAGTGTGACATACAAATTATAAATTTAGATTCGGTATACCTTTCTTACCGAATTCCAAATCTCTCTAGCTATTTGAAGTTGCACGATATTTATTTATTTTTTGCTCAAGTCATAGTTGTTTGTATATCTTGTTCTATTTTATATGAAAAAAAAAAAGAGTTCAGTTTGCCGACTTCTCAATGTGAAACTTTTTTTAAGGGAAAGTGTGAAACATTGTATAAGTGCTCTTATAAAAAATGACTTGAGTTATATAATTATTTTTAGTAATAATAATAATTATGATTATAATTATTATTGTTGTTCTTATAATAATGATAATAATAATAATTATTATTAATAATAAAAGTTGTATAAAAGTTGTAATAGAAATAAAATGATAATAATAGTAACACTATAAAGAAGATCTTATAATGTATTGCATAATAATGATTTACAAAGTAATAATATAATAGTAATAATATATTTTATAAAAGATAAGATCTTGTTGAAAAAATAAGTTCAGATCAGATCAGATCAGATCAGATCAGATCAGATCAGAAAAATAAGTTCAGATCAGATCAGAAAAAATAAGTTCAGATCAGATCAGATCAGATCAGATAAGTTCAGATCAGAAAATTTCAGGTGAACTGAACATAGCCTAAGTATATAGAATTTGTTATATCTTTTCATCCTTCCTTTTTCTGGAATTGTGGTAACTAGGCTTTGGGATATTCATTAATTAACCTTATGTAGCTTTCTTGTTGTCTGCCATAAGGTTTGCATTTATTTTAGTTACATAATGGAGTCTAGGAAACTATTTGCGATATTCAAAAGGAGGCTTAGTGTGGCTGTTTTCTTGATTGGTGATCCTAAATCCTGAGGTTAGTCTGGTCCAAGCATCCAGCCAGCATGCCTCCCCCATTCTCATGAGTCATGCTTCACTTTGTTGTACTGATCATCAGTGTATGTTTTGGATATTCTTATTGATGTTCTTCCTTACTAAAGGGTGTTTAAGCTATGATGTATAGCGCACACCACATGTGAGTGTCCCACATTGATTAAATAAGAGAGATGGGTTCACTTTATAATGCAAAGGGATTACTCCCCTTATTGCCATATGGTTTTAAGGTGGAACCTCCTTTGTGTTGTGAAGTGGACTCTCTCTCCTTGTGATGGGTGCGGCCCATGCCCATATTTAACAACTCTCCTCTTCTTTCCTTATAGTGTAGATCTGTTTTATATCCTCTAAACAATCTAACATCTTTCTTTTCACCATTTAGATTGATTAAGGTTCCCTATGTAGTAGTTTCCACAATATTCAAGCCACTCAGATTTTCAGGTTTCTCCACTTCCTCAACCTTGTTTTATAGGATTACCACTTCCCTAAATTCAAGTTTGACTTGTAGTGTACTCTCATATATCACTGGAATAGTGCATACTTTCACTTTAGCGGCTGAAATTCGAAGAAAAGAATTAACATGTTTCTTTTCAATGTGAAAACTTGCAGTAAATCACATACTCAATGCCAATCATTCAACTGGTTTGCATGAACATAGCATTTCATATGTGTGCTTGAGTTATCTTAGATCATGGAGCTATCAACAACATCATCAATGACAGTTCTCAGGTAAGTTTGCCTTATTTTTCTTTTATCACCGTAAACAAGACCATCTTAAACGATTTGCAAGTGGCCCTGTGATAGTAATGTCAAATTTCAAGAAACACTAAGTAAACTCTTAAATGTTTTATTTTTTTGGAGTAGGCTTTCCTAGATGCTTGGAGATTAGTATGCAACTCGGAAGTAGATAATACTACGTTGTTCGTTCCGAGATGGAGAACATTCATAGTGAATCCGATTGTTTTTACCGAGCCTTGCAAGCCTAATATTATCAACTTTCAGGTTTATGTTATTTCATACATGCTGTATCTTCAAGCTGAATTAAGAAAATATCTTAGAAATCTTATGGTTTTCCTTTAATTTTTTGTGTTCTTAAAACAGGTACTACGAGAGATTGTTGCAACTCCTTCACCTTCTGCTTGGGAAAAACAGTATCCAAGCCAGTGGCTTGCCTTTAAAGAAGTACGCGGTTGCCGAGTTTCTGGCAGTGGCGTGGTTAATGGACAAGGCTCTGGTTGATTGGTGGAATCAATCATGTAAATATCATCCTAGCATGGTAATTGATTAATTATAAACACAAGAAAAGTATACCAAACGTTGAAATTAGTTTATAGCTATGTTACTTGGACTCTCTTCATTTTCTCTTAAGTAGTTGTGTCGGATTCTAGACACTTCGACACTTTTATTTTGGCCAAAATCATGAAAATATTTTTCTAAATAGCCAAGTCATATACATGGACATGGTGTGTCAAACTTGAGCATCAAGTTCGAGTAACATAAGTCAATACTCCGGACACCTATAGTAAATTGTTCTCATTCATTGTTTTTCTTCAAAGTTGATGCACCAAACTGGCCCTGACTGGGCATATTTGCCTCAAAATTTAGGCACATACTCGTAAAATGTCGTGAAAATAAGAGAAAGAGGATATAAACTCCATATATTAGATCAACATTTGTTCCTTCATGTCATTGATTTTCCCTTAATCATCTTTTTGGGTCAATTATTTGTTAGCATTTATGATCGTTTTATCAGTCTTAAGTTCCCGTTTTCCCCTTAATCTCTCTCTTAATATTTTGATTTTCTCCTAATTTCTCTTCTGATCTGCTGTCATTATCTTCCTCATTTATTGACCAATTTCAGCCATGTTCTGATATCGTTTGGTTTTCCTCTCCCTATAAATACTAGTGTTTTGGTAGTCATTGGGAACACAGAAACACACAATCATATCTTCTCTTTCTTCTCTATTATTCTGGGCAATATTCAAGATCGTTCTCAATTTGTTTTTCTGTCAACATCGAAAACGCAAAAATTGTGTATTTCTGAAGGTTGATTATTGCGAGTCCATGTGTTGTTACGGTGTGAATTCAAGTTTAGGACAGTGATCTTCTCACGCCACGGTTGTCATATATAAGTTTGTTTTAATTGTTACCAGTTTACGTTCCTACACGTAATGCTTCTAATTATGTATGTAAGCTAGGAAAATAAGAGACATACATGTTATTAGGCCTTTTGCTATCATGAAAGCACGCTCTAGGTATTGAAGAATGACTGGAGATTTAGTTTCGGTTCGCAGTTGTGCCTTATGATCGAGTCATAAGGGAATGTCAATCTCGTCTGAGCTATAATTGAATAATTGGGATGTGAGTTGTATTTTTTTGATCAATTCATATTAGTGCTGCTGTTTAATCTTAGTATTTATTTATCAGATACATCGTAGTTTATCATATCTTGTTATTAGTTACATAGACTTTTCTTGATATTTGAATAATGTAGCTATTTCATGATCTAAAATCAACTAGTGTCTCATCTTGCACCTCCCTGAGTTTGACCGTATATACTACAACATCGTTCACTGCGGTATTAAAATAAAATCCTAACAGATATTTATATACTTTTCATAGAAGATATCAAGAGATTAATCTCTTCATATCTTATGGTAAAATGGAGAGTTCATTTCATAGATCAATGGTTCAAAATACTGAAAGGGGGTATAGGGTGATTTTTTGGAATATTATTTTCGTGATAAATTAAGTGAATGGAGAAAAGTACACGGAGATGCTCCTAATACATAAACGAGTATAAGAAAAACAAATATTATACAAGATAGTTAACATATTCTTCAACAATGCAAATTGATTACTACTTTTTTCTTAACTAACGTATGTATTAAAAATTTAAAAGCATTTCTCTTAAAAAAAAAAATTAAAATCATTAATAAATGAAGAATGTGTAATTATAACTATAAGTCTTATATTATTTTGAGAGTGGATTATAATTATTCCATCTTGAAATCTTGACAAAATATTTTTACAAAGTATTATGGGCATGTTTGGCAAAACTAGCGGTTCTATTAATAGTTGTTAGCGGTTGCAGTAGTTGTAGCTGTAACTGTTGGGTGTAATTGTTAGCTGTCTACTAGTAGCTATTAGCGATCAGCGATTAAATTAGTTGTGTTAATTAGAAGTGTTTGGCAAAATTAGCTGTTAAAATTGTAAGACAATAAATGCCATTTATTCGTTCAATAATTAAATTCAATATTTATTTTTTTAAAAGAAGTTACATATAAAAAGGAGCATAAGACTTTTTAACTGCTTAAGGAAATGTATAAATATATCTAGTGACCATTTTAATACTTTAATAATCACATTTTTAATCCATTTAGTGACTAATTTGCTCTATTTAGTAACTAGTTTAATCCATTTGGTAAGACTATAAATTTTTTTTTAAAAAAATGTCTGCGATAGGTCGAGATTTGAATGGAAACAAAGCAAGGTGAAATGGTGGGACAACTAGGTTAGTGCTAGAGGTTTAGGAATAGTGTTAGGTTTAGAGCGAGATGGAACGAGCTTGTTAGGAGAAAGAAATCTTAAATGGATCAGGTGCATACTAACTTAGCGTGCACCGGGTTGGTAATTGATATTAACTTCATATAGTGAGTTTTAGAGAGATATAGTGTACTTATATATTATATAATGGATTTTATCAACGGAAAACATATGATGATATTATATGCAATATAATGAAGGATTTAATTTTAACATAATATTTTAACATGCGGGAAGATGTAGGTTGTGTAGTATATATCGTAACACGTGATTTAACATATCGAAAGATGTAATTTCTGCATAATAAGTGAGTGTCTAAATGATATAGTGAGTTTCTAAATGATATAATGAGTTTCTACATGATATAGTGAGTGTCTGAATGACATAGTGTATAATTCAGAAATGATGTAAACTTGTATGACATAATATGTTTCTATATGATATAGTGAGTTTCTTCATGATATAATGAGTTTCTGAATTATATAGTAGATGGTTTAAAAATGATGTAGTTTCTGCATGATATAGTATATTTTTAAATGATATAGTGAGATTCTATATGATATGTTAGGTTTTTGCATGATATAATTGGTTTTTGAATGATATATTGGATTGTTAAGGAATGATGCATGCTTTTGACATGGTGCACACTAATATTAACGTGAATCGGGTCCACACGAGTCAGATTGAATGTAAAAGTTAGACTGTTTATTCTAATGATTTAGGGGGCGTTTGGTTCATATATTGGTCTGAGTTTGGAATCAAAAATGAAATCAAGGTGTCATAGGTTTAGAACTTGATGTGCTTGGTTTTATTTGGGAATGAAATTTTTTATTTAATACCTAGAGGTATTGATATGAGCCAAACTCACCTCCCTTTTGGATTTCTAAACCCCATATATTATAAGTTTGAGGTATGGGTTTTAAATCTATCAAATTATCAAAAAAACACTAATTATGAATTTTGCTCATTCTAAACCCACACCTAATACCAAAATCATATAAACCAAACATTCTCATTTGTATATAAAATTTTATAATAATTCGGAATATCACTCAAGTCAAACCCGAAATAGTAGTTAGATTTATTATACTGCTCTCGTATCCATATCCCCTCCCCTAGTCCCTCATACCAAACTCCCTATAAGGGAGTGTTTGGTTCATATGATTTTGGTATGATGTATGGGTTTAGAATGAGCAAAATCCATACCTAATGTTTGTTTAATAATTTGATAGATTTAAAACCCACACCTCAAACCCATAAGGTATGGGGTTTAGAAACCCAAGGGGGAGGTGGGTTTGGCTCATACCAATACCTCTAGGTAAAGCAGAAGAAAAAATGTCATTCCTAAATAAAATCAAACACATGGTATTAGGTATCAAGTTCCAAACCTATACCACCTTGATTTCATTCCTGATTCCAAACCCATACCACTATATGAACCAAACTCCCCCTAAGAGAGTGTTTGGTTCATATGATTTTGGTATGAGGTATGGGTTTAGAATGAGCAAAACTCATACCTAGTGTTTGTTTAATAATTTGATAGATTTAAAACCCATACCTCAAACCTATAAGGTATGGGGTTTAGAAACCCAAGGAGGAGGTGAGTTTGGCTCATACCAATACCTCTAGGTAAAGTAGAAGAAAAAATGTCATTCTCAAATAAAACCAAACACATGGTATTGGGTATCAAGTCCCAAACCTCTACCACCTTGATTTCACTCCTGATTCCAAATTCATACCACTATATGAACCAAACCCCCCCTAAGGGGTTTGGGGTTTGGGGTTTGAGGTTAAATACACTTGGCAAAGGTCGAAATCTTAAATTTACTTCATCATCGAAAATTTTTCGTTCAGCAGATTAGTATACTTGAAGGTTGAATCTTCCATATTTGAAGGTAAACATCCTAATTTTCTGACTGACGTTGCTGTGAATTTATTTTTTCAAGTTGATATTATACGGAAGTACGGAGTAGTTGGTTAGACTTTGAATTTTGAACCTCTTCGAAATCCCAGATGATTTGATTTAATATTAACAGTAGTCAATTGATTCAATCTTATCTAAAATCCCATAGTTGTCCTCTTATTCTCAGTGAAGGTGCAATTATGAATGTAATATTTGTTATTTTTTGAATTAGAGTCCCTTGCTAACCAACTTACTCTCGATGCTAATTTATCCTGTTTTAATACCAAAAAATTGTACCTTTTATGTGTTATGATGTGGAATTAGATTGTGGCCAAAAAGGAGAAATAAGAAGATGAGTTGTTCTCAACATGAAATAAAAATACATAGACATTATACTACTGATTTATCAAAATTATTCAACATTTTTCTTCGTCATCAGGCCCGTTTATGAGATTTTGGAGGCCTAAGGGTACTTACATATTAAGGCCCTAATTAGCTCCAATTTTTTTGAATATTTGATTTTTGGTCCAAACCAAAAAAAAAAAAAATTGGTCCGCATTTTTTAAAATTTTGATTTTTATTCCAAATCACGAATAAGTTTCTTTTTCGGCTTTTTCATAGTTTTTATAGAAAAATTAGTTTTACAATATTTTTATGTATTTTTTTATGGATATTATATCAAAAAATTATTTTTATATTATTAATAGCTATATTTTTTTGTATATTAGAGATAATGGAGAGGTGATAGAGAGATAGAGATTTCGTGTAGAAGATGAAGGTAGTGACGGAGCCATTTAAATATACGAGTACCAAATTATTGTTAGAGATTTTGAGCTTGTCGGAGTAAGCAGACTTCCTTATGGAGTAAATTTGCTTTGGATGTTGATCATTAAATCTATTGGAAAGTATCCAAATCAAAATTCATCAACTTTATGAAACCTAACTCGTTTACAGTTGCAAAGCTAGTCGATATAATATAATACAATATAACATAACATAACATAACATAACATAACATAACATAACATAACATAACATAACATAACATAACATAACATAACATAACATAACATAACATAACATAACATAACATAACATAACATAACATAATATAATAAATTTTTTTTTTGGAGGTACATGAGGTACTAGTGGATCCCTATCTCAAGGAAAATCCACTAGGAACCTAAAACTAGTAGAATCCCTATCTCAGGGAAGACTACTAGATTAAACTAAAATAAAAAAGAAAAGGAAAAACTAGTTCTAGCTTCTCAAGGAAGCCTTACAAGCAAACTTCACAGATAAGTAGCAACCCCACAACGGTGGAGGGTGTTGACCCCTCGCTTCAGCTTCAATAACCTGGAACACGATGCCTTTGTCCAAGTCCTTTTGAAGGCAGGGACTATGAGGGACAAACCACCAAATACAACACCGACAAGAGCATGGATGTGTCGGTGGTGGCGGTGGATCCGATTTTAAGAAGTTCGGATCCAAGTCCGGTAAGAAGGAATATTCACTTCAGATCTAGGGATTTTGGTGTACTGTCCTCGAATTGGCTGCAGAGATGGCGGTGGAGATTTATAGATGCATGAGTGGCCACCAGAGGCGGCGCTCGAATTCGATGGCGGTGCCATCGAACGGGGCATAAGCTCGCTTCGTAGCGGCAGACGAACTCTCCAGTTGTGGAGGAGGCAGTAGGGGCGGTGGTTGAGGCTGAGAGAGACGATGAGAATAGACTGTGGATAGGGCTAGATTAATAAGTTGTGAATAGGTCGGTGGAGGGGCAGGAGAATTCTAGAGAGAAGGGAGAGCCCATCTCTCTAGAAAACTCTTTTAATAATAATATAATATAATAACTTGCGCAAAGAACAACTTCGGCTAAGTAGAGAAATATTTGTAAGTCTTGCTAATATGCTTAGAGCACAACAATTCTAGTAGATGGTAGATAATAATAATAATAATAATAATAATAATAATAATAATAATAATAATAATAATAAAGTAATAGTGATAGTGATAGTAATAGTAATAGTAATCTTCCTCCGTTTCATAATACTCGATACACTTTCCATAATAATAATAATGCATTGTGGGAAGTTTCACATTAATTGCTACACTTCTTTTTTGGGCAATGAACTCTCTCTATCTCCCTCCTCTCACATGGGTCCCTTATATTTTTACTCTCTACCTTTCTCTTCTCCAAAAATTGCCTAAGAGTCCGTGAATTGAGAAGTGTAACGAGTGATATGAAACGGAGGAAGTAGTAATAGTAATAGTAATAGTAATAATAATGATGATGATGATGATAATGATAATGACAATGATAAAATAATAGTAATTGTAATTGTAATTATTAATAATAAATTATATTATTTTATTATCAGCGAAATAATTAGGAAGTGAACAGAACTGATTGGAATCGAGGCTATGTTGGTTGGATGTAATATATTTTCAGTATAGAACATTTTACATGGAAAATCCAATTGTGAAGCTAATTTTCTTTTGTTTGGTTCAATCTAAAAAAAAGTTATGGAATGAGAAAAATAGATGGGAAAGGAAGAGGATGGATAAGAGGAGAGTAAAAGGTTGCTAAGAAGAAGGGAGAAAAATGTGTTTTTCCTTCTTTTTTAAAGAAAAATAATTTCCACCTATAGCTACTTTGATAGAAAACTTGTTTTACATCCCTTAGCATACCAAACGACGGAAAAGGAGAGGAAAAGGAAAACTAATTTTCATGAAAAATATTTTACACCCTACCAAATGAAGCATGAATCCGACTGGTTGTAACTGAATTGAAAATAAGATGGAGAGAACAGACTATGAATAACAATACTATTCATATGATAGTATTTAGAATCCTAACAGATCATCAATGTACAATAAGCTATTACTAGTCTCATATGCACGTTTATGTTAATGTATAAGTTCTTACTTTTTAATTGTTTGAAATTGCTTTAGTCAGATTAGTTTAATTTTCAACCAGAAATATTTCTTTTTAAGCATATTATTTTGGAAAATATTTTATGTGTACATTATATCTTATTATAAATTAGACAATCTTAGGTTTCCTTATTAGTTATTAATTGAATATTTTATAGTTAGTATTTTTCTAATAAATAAAGGGTAGAACAGTAATATTAAAAAATGACATATAAAGATAAAAGTTACATTTTCGGATGGTGTGCATAAAAAAAAAAAACTTAAACTACATAGGTATAGTATATCTTGCTGTGTCTACGCGTGTTCTTGTTGAAAAGTTCGACTCAACGGAAAGTTTCATAGCCTATATGCGAGTAACACTCGAAAAACGCTCACGGTGACCGGGTGACGGTGCCCAACTCATACGCAAATTGAATTCCTTTAGAACCTCTGGAATCTGGAACCTCTCATATTTCATACGCAAAGCTCGAATTGCAGAAGCTCGTTCCAGGTTCTTGTTTTGTTCCTTAGATGAATCTACTTGTTTTGTTGCTGATTTTGGTGTGGAATTGCGATTTTTGAGATCTAGTTGATGTGATTATTCATGCGATTGGTTTTATGCTGTTTGTTTCATGAATTCAACTTATTTTTTCTTTCTCATATATGCTATCTCATGATTTTAATGATAATTTACATGTTATAAACTTATGATTTGAATGAATTTCTGGTATAACTTGTTAATTCATGTTTGTTTGTTTCATGGAAGTAAATGATAAGAAAATTTATGTTACAATTTGTAGATGCGCATATTTGTGTTCACTTGTTCTTGTTTAATTTCATGAGATCAATTTTTCAAGTGTTGTTGCTGGAAATCAGTAATGAATGACCTGTCATCCCCGGGCCAGGGCGGCCGCCCCTCCTGCCCTGGCTCAGGGACGGGCCTGCTCGTCATCTTGGGCATTGGCCAGATTTATGCTATTCCTTTACTTGCAGTTAAGGCTGGAAATGAGCTGAGCCGATAAGCTCGGCTCAAGCTCGAAGGGTAGGAGGCTCGGCTCGAGCTCGAAGCTTGTCGACCGTCAATTGCTAAGCTCGGCTCGAGGTCGATGCTAAAGCCACAAGCTTGCGGCTCGGATACAAATTGGGCCATTAACCCATTATGGCCTTTTTTTTTTACCGGTTGTTTGTGACAAAAAGGTGCCTATCAAAATTTGTTAAAAGTTTAACCAAGGAAGTTATGGTTAGGTGAGCGTTAAAATGAAAAAAAAAAACAGTTGATAATGTTGTTAGCACAACCCATAATTGAGGATGCAAATTGCTACATTGATGACGATGAGCAAGTTACTATGTTATCTTCATCTGAACAAACATCCTTATCAATGTCAAGATTTGCATCCTCAGTTGTTGCATCAACCAAAATCACTGAGATTTTGTTTGCATTTTCCTCAACTTTTGGTCTCTAACATCTAATTTATTTTGAAGTTTCAACAATCGAAACTTGATTTCCTCCAACTCAATTTCCTTTCTGTGGTTGTGTGTGTTGTGTGTGCGCATGCGTGCTGTCTATGTGCGAGCTTGGGGATGTGTGTGGGTGTGAAAGGCGTAGCATTGTTATTCCAAGAATTTGAAACCTGATTTTTCTATTTCTAGGCCCAACAAATTTTACAAATCTTGTTGTTAATTGAGTGTCAAACGGTTGTAAAATAGGCAATTTGATCAAACTAACCAAGAGAGAGCAAATTAGTGATGCTAGGTTGGACGAATAAGTGTCTCACATACTGTAATATTGGTTCATCCACCATCAATTTTAGTACCATCCAAAGAATTTTATTCGTTTTAGGATTAGGCGATTAGCAATAGTAGTATCAGAGCAACTCTAATGGAAACACCTTGTATCTTGACTTGCCACATCAGCTTTTTAAGCAATATTGCTTTCTAGCTACAAGTTCTTCCAATGGTAAGCTATAATACATTGTTGCTTGAATGGTACCACATCTCAATCAATATTTTCAACTTTAATTTTTTATTCAATTATAATTAGCTAGGAAACATTAAAAATTGTGCCTTTATTGTGGATGGAGATACACTCACCTATCATATGGAGTGTGAGCATCACCTTCCCTCAATTTTAAGCCATATTGCCTTTTTAAAGTCAAGCAAGTATCAATTATCTTGCTCCAATGGTTAAGCAACTTGCTCACTACTTTCAAATATTACAAGCAGGTCCAAAATTACAATCATTGGAGTTGCTCTCATGTGGCTAGATTTATATTAATATGTATTAATATATTAGGAAAACATAACTGAAGTTTCCGTGTATATTGATGATTCTCATTCACTGTTTATTCTCTCTTTTTTCTTCAAGGGACTTTAAATTAATGTGAAAAATATTAGTTTTTTAACTTGCATTTCTATGTTTGCACAGTATGGGAGACAAATTATTACTTGTCTGTTTTGGGTGTAGATCTTGTTTCCTAGGTCTTTTTAAGCTAGCCTACTAAATTACTCTTGATCTTGCTGCTCATATGGATAAGAGTGCATTGTAGTGTTCATGAGATGTGCAAGTTTAACCTTTTTTCTTTTTCTATATAGGAAAAAGATGTTTAGCAATTTTCAAAAGGTTGTTTATACATGCTTTCTTTTTGACAATTATATATACTAGTGTAGTATCTGTGCAAAAATTGTTGTTCCTTTACTTACAGTCTAAAATATTCTATTTTTACAGCATGGAAGACAACTTATCTGTTCTGAGTGACGATCTTGTTGCCTATATCTTGGGACGTTTGCCTCCTAAATCACTCTTAACATTTAAGCGCACTTGTAAAAGGTGGTGCAGTTTCATTTCGGACCCAAAATTTCAACGTATTTATACATTTAACTTGCAGTCGTTGAGTTCTTGTTACCCTGCAGGACTTTTTACTGAAATAACGTGTTATTGTTGTGATCGTGTTCGAGAAGCAACATACTATGTTAGTACAAGGCAAAGGTTTGTGTCGCAGAATATTCTGGATTTCCTACCTGTCAGAACAGCATTGGTTGGCTCCTCAAATGGTATCCTTTGTTGCCGTAGTCTTGACCTAAGTCGGTGTAAGATTGATCGGTTTCACAACGTGCCCTCTGTAACCAAACTTCCTCTTATTGAACCCCCTTTACCATTAGTCTTTTATATATGCAATCCAGCTACAAAAGAATGGATTTCTTTGAGGTTGCCCCCAAGATTTAACTTGGGGAAAGCTTTTGGATTTGCTTTTGATCCAGACGGTCCGAGTTTTACATTAGTTGGCCTACAACATTCTTGTCATAAACCAGGTCGGTGCTCCTTTGTCATTTATGATTCCAAGCTAAAGACGTGGAGAAAGTCAAAAGAATTTGATTGTTTTGCTTTAGGAATTCATCCTGAAAAGCATGTTTTTCTGAATGGTCGATGTTATTGGATCACTTATAGGACGATTTTTGATGAGTCTGGTGTACACGACTGTGATTTCCATATGGTTATATTCGACATTATGAACGAATCATGCGAAGTCATTAAGTTGCCTCATATCTCAACACGGGATAGTGCATTCCCTAGACGTTGTTGTTTGGGAGTCTCAAAAGGTCATGTTCTTTATGTATGTGCTTATCGTTATGAAATGAAAATTTGGCAGTTCGACCCTAATGAGACTACGCATTGGGTACCTGCAGCATTGAGATTTCCATCTCTTGCTGAGTTTCTCAATGAGCCTTGCCCCCCAATTGACGATCCCGAACAATATGTATGTTCCTCACGTGTGAAGCCGTACTACTTGTACGATGATGTCTTGTTTCTTGGAACGATTGGTAAATTAGGTTATTATAATATTAAATCAGGAGAATATGTTCCCCACTTGGGTATATCCACTAACCTTTCTTATGATACTATGTGCTTGATGTATTGGCCGACTTCTTTTCCATTGAAGAGGTTTGGAATTAGACGGTTACAAACTCAAGGATGCTACCCTTGCACTCGAACTCGTAAAAGGAAGAGGTATGTTTTGTCACCAAAGAGATCTCCTCTATCATAAAGCTGTATTTTACGTTCACCAAATGTTTAAAGTTATTTTGGTAAGAGAATGAACAAGCTTAAACAAAATTCTAAGCTCGTTTAATGTTTTTTATAATTGTTTATGTACTCATGATTAACTTATTGATGTTAGTTGATATGCTCATTTATAACTCCATTTTTTCCCTAGTTGTTTCAAACTCCGAAGGAATAGTAGTCAATACCTTTGAAAAAAGCCTTTTAGGCTGAACGCTAATCAAAACGATATGTTTTGGACTTCTGGTGAAACTTCCAAGGGACCATCATCAAATACGCTTTGTTTTGCTTGAACGAAGGAGAACTTTTATAAACAAAGCTAGTGAACTACCCGGTCGGCACAATGGCCAATTCTACCACGCCAAGTGGCCTGCAGTCTATTGCCATTGCTCAATGACTAGTTTTTACTTTTTAGTACTCATATTGTTTCTAGTGCGCCGCATATGATTTGCCATTAAAAAATTTACTTCATCCGTAACATAAAGAATGTAACAATTGGGTACTATTTGTGACTTATAAAATATATTCAGTTGTTGCATTCTTTCTATTACGAAGGAAGTAGTATGTTTTAAACCCGATTTTTTTTAAAAATATAGTATATTCACTAATGCAAAAAAACGCAAGGGATGCGCTTTTTATCCCTTAACAGTGAAGGGCCGTGGTTAACCCAAAAAACACGGCCCTTCGTAAAGGATGCGATCAATGCAAAAACTAAAGCCTAAGGGTTGCGGTTAGTCGAACATCGCAACCCTATAAGAAATAAAAGGCTGCGATTTATTGAAAACTACAGACCTGTAAGTATTAAAGGGTTGTGATTTATTGAAAATCGCAACCCTTTGGATATACGAAGGGCTGCGGTTAAGGGCTGCAATTTTCTTATAAACTGTAGCCCTTCACGTTCCTTTTTTTTTGTTAACATTTTGCGCATGCATACACAGTGCTTAGCTTCCCTCCCTCTAACAACTCACACAAATTTGCCTCCTCCCTGCTTCTAACTCACACAATTCTCTTCTCTCTCTCACTTAACGTTCGTCGGAGCCTCGCGCTTCACCGCCACCGCTATCATATCCTTTACTTGCAGCTGCCGTTGTCATCTCCTCCGCTCGCCACCGCCTCCGCTGTCATCTCACACGCACTCTCCTCCACCTTTCGTTTGTCGCGCGACCATTATTGCTGAGTGTCCGGAGCTCCGGTTTACCTCGATGCTCAAGTTCTACCTGATTTTGCTTTTTTTTAAATGATTTTCCTAGATCTAGGGTTTGAAATTGTTATAGTCTTGCAATGGCTTGCGTTTCTTTTGTTATTGGTTTAAGTGACTCCAATTCTTGGGTTTCAATGATAAATAGGAGGAAAGAAAAATTTTGTTTTTAAGTTTTTACCTGATTTTGCTTTTGTTTGGAAAGAGATGCCGAGGGATGTGTAACTCATGCTTTTTCCAAAAAGATGTATAACTCATGCTTTTTGAAGAGTTCCGCTTGTCATTCTTTCAGCTAGTTCTACTTCATAATTATGATATTGCATGGATCTTTCTTCCCATGTGCGCACCAAATTCTATGTCACATAATTTCTTATCAGGTTCTAGTAAAAGTAGTCAAACATTGTCTTTTGTCTTCTGACATCATGACAAGTTTCATGCCTTCATTATTAGCTTCCATTAGGTCTATAGTTTTGATGTTATATTCCCTTAGCTCGTGAACCTCCATTATCAAATTCGAACAACGCAAATATTAAGCGTACAATCCTTGCGCTCATCAGGTTCTTTTGATGAAGCAACAGTTCTTGAAGCCGATGGATTAGGCTGTGAAATACTGAAATGTACTAGTCATTTATGTCACGGCTTATTGTTCTTCTGAAATACTCATTGAAACCCTCCTATCTTTTTTCTTTTTATTTTATTTCCTTTGCTTAACCCTTTTACTTTTTTAGTCTAGTATTTTTCTTATAGAAATGATCGAGAATGGGGGATGAAAATGCTTAATTGTGGTGTTTTGTTAGACCTGGGAGGGTAGTCATGCCAAAGCAGCTTGTCTTCCACATAGTTACAAATGGTGTCACATATGGTACTTTGCAGATATATGCCTACCGTGTTGCACATTTTGTCATCTAAAAACATGTTAATTTTTGAGAGCATTTATTACTTCTCCATAAATTGTAGATATGGTTTGCCCTTCTAATAATAATTTATTGATATGCAAACATTTCAAGATTAATTGAATGCAGCTATAGCCTATTAGTTGTTGTTGAGATATTAGTCGTCCAAACCTCAATTCTACCATCAACTTTTGTATCTCCACTTCAACTCAATATCAAAATCGAGGAGCAA
Organism: Beta vulgaris subsp. vulgaris; assembly: GCF_026745355.1. Taxonomy (NCBI): domain Eukaryota; kingdom Viridiplantae; phylum Streptophyta; class Magnoliopsida; order Caryophyllales; family Amaranthaceae; genus Beta; species Beta vulgaris. Next base: position 40,628,591 of record NC_079203.1, read on the forward strand.
AGAAAACAAAAGGGGCAAAATTTTCGGCATAGAATTCCAATCGTCTCATTCATAGAGATCTCGTTTGAAATTTGTTTACTTAATCAAATCATAGAATTTTTCTCAAAATACAAGACACTACAACTTTACATAAATGAAATCATATAACACATACAAAAACACAAACACTTATACGCTCAAGCTTCAACAGTCCTAATTTCTTATCATCAATTCTCAACCATTAATAATCCCAAATCAATTTCAAAATTGGTGTTGTCTGAGTGTATTGATGAGATTAATAATAGCCTCAGTTGTGGTTGGTTGATGGCGAAAACATTGTTTCGAGAGTACCAAATTCTCCAATGTGTTGCAAAAAAGACAGGGAGATGGTTTCCTTCCTTTCCATCATCTTTGCAGAATTTCGTAACCCTGGCTATCAGCCATTGTTAAATAGGCAGTATTGGTCTTGTGTTGATACATTGTGCCAGGGGACTTGTAGACCAAACTTCCAGAGCTCTTGGATAGGCTATGAGGCAATGATGGAGGTCCTCATTGGAATTGGCACAAAGCGGGGGAAGGTCACCTTGTCCCATACCTCGCTCTTTACTGCGAGGCTGTTATGCCACATTTTCCAGATAAAAAGTTTCCATTTGACATGATGCTCAAATTCCACAAATATCGGAAGAAAATAACTTCCTGTGGAGTTTTCACGCTGGTGATTTCTTGTTGCTAAAGTAAAACATAATAGGCTGATTTGGTTAAGAAAACACTAGATTTAGTGTGGGGCCAATAAAGAACGTTTGGATGATACCCTTCCCCAAGCATGAAAGTACCGAATTATGCAATCAAAACTGAAAAAGAAAAGAGGAATTATAAGTCGAAGATTATCAATAATTACTTGCTGGCTATTTCATTTGTGGTTCTACCCCACTGATCCACTCCCCCAAGAAAAGGTTCACCCACAAGAAAATTGCTGCGAAATTCCTGTCGAATGCTCTCATCTTTCACCAATAAGGTGGTTACCAAATGTTTTGGAAGGTGAACTTAACAAATCTTACAAGAGGCGGAAAGTTAGTCTCGTATCATGCAATAAAGTTACTAATGTACATAGCATGAAGAAGACAGCAAGAGAGTAAAATCGGTGACTGAGATAGTAAAATTACCAAATTTCAGGGGAAGGAAAGTGTTCTAGCGATAAAAAGATTTCTGGTACAATTTTACACAGATCTCTACATTGAATACAGGCTCTTTCTAAGGGCCAAAGATATATGATACATTTTAGAATAAAATCTGTGAGTATTAACACAGATTTACAAGAATCTTTGAACTCTAATCTCTTTTCCAATGTTGGTAACATGTCTGAACAGTGACCCTGTCGCAGATATCACCAGATTAACAAAGTAAACCAAACAGCATGCAGAATATATTGGTATTACAGTTATCATCTCTATCAAGGAAACAGACAAACCTATAATTTCAGGCTTGTTTCAGTGTTCCTGAGGTGACCTCTTCCTTCTCTTTGTTGGAACCATGCAGCTGCAGTAGAAGAGAATTGGAGACGACAAATATTGAACTCAAAGCCATGAGCCCACCTGATAAAACCGATACAGAAAAAATTACTCAGCTTTTGCCAGAGCAAACAGCCAGACAGGTATTTTAGGACATACTATCTCTGTTTTTTTTACTTGCTACATTTTCCTTAATAGTTGCGTTTTTTAACTTTCAACTTTCCTTATTAGGAGACTAGGCCCACCAAAAAGTAATACTAGTATTATATTTGTTTCTCTCTTTTGTCACCAAAAAGTAATTACTTTTTCATCTTTTCCCACCTCTTTTAATGATAAAAGGGTTAAATAGTACACCAAAAGAGATTGAATAAAAACTAGTGAAAACAACAATGTAGCAAGTAAAAAAAGCAGAGGGAGTATCAATTTAGACTCCAGTCTCTAGTTAACTTAAAAGTTGGTCCTTTAGGAGTTGAAGAATATATAAGAGCTAAGACTGGACTGAACATCATTCTTGCTTCAATCTGGTGAGTTGAACATGGGCCATTGAAGCACATAGTGACATAGTAGCGGCTTGTAAATACTTCACGATGCACAAGTGCACAGAACGGGGACCAAAAGCTAACCATCAGATGATGTATTAAGTCATAATGACCCTATTAACTGGGATTTTACCTTATCCCCCAGGCAGGCCAGGCCAGAGTACAATAAAATTCAAATGAAATTCCAATATTAAAAAATGACAGAGATAATCTAACTGTGTCTCAGAGTTCAGGACATGAAAGCACATTTTAAGCATGTAACAATATTTCATAGTTTTTCAGATGAAGTGGTTTGTCCTTCCGATATTAAGCTCAGATTGAATTGTGCTTTAGACTACAATAGTCTACATCAGATATCAGTCGGAACTGTTCTACTTTGTTTATCAGTAATATATCAATAAATTGGCTGTCATATTATTGTTCACTTGTTCCAAAAGAAACAACAGAGACTACAGAGGTCTGTGCAAGGTTGTGTACATCTGAACTCTTCTTTCCCGTCCCTTCCCCTATTCTAGAAGGGATGAAGTAATGGTATAACAATATGCAAGTAAGAGAGTCAAAATACTAAAGTTTCATAAAATCTTAACAGAAAGAACTGTTTTTAAGGACATAATACACCCTCCTACAGGACTAATCATTTTTTAGTTTCTTAAGAATCTGGTTACTTTTGCGTCCAGGGATTCCAAACGTCCTGTGGGCTGTGACTATACCTGATAGAGAAGGCGTCATAGCAAAATCAAAATGGGGAAGCAGTACACCAGCAGCTACTGGAATTGTAATAACATTATATGCAACAGCCCACAACAGATTTTGATGTACTTTGCTCATAGTCGCACGAGCAAGATCAACAGCTTCGACAACCTGCAAGAGTGCAGGTCAGTGGAAATGGAAAAAAAGCCACCTAGGAAAGTTTGATGGTGACATCTTATGTTAAAAGATATTGAAGCAAATAACATCTGCAGGAATCCATAAGCAACCAAGGAGAAATGATAAACTTCTTTTTGCTAGATGTTTACAAACATCTAACAGGGGTAAAATTGTCAATGTATATGGAAAATAATTGTCGGTCAAACAAAAACGTGATCTCGAAAATCGGACACTGTCAGTTAAACAAAATAGTGATCTCGAAAATTTCGATGCTAATACATAGTGTTCATGCTACTACAACTAGTATTCGTGTAACTATAACTAGTGTTTATGCAACTAAAAATAGTGTTTGTGTATAAACAGATAGTGTTCGTATATTTTTTTTACATATCTAAACAAGAGATAGAGAAGAGTAAAATAAAAATATGATGAAATTATATCATAATGGATGTCTATTTGTAGAGAATAAAAATATGTGAATATTGGTATATTTTTTTAAAATTTTTTTTTTTGGAGATATACAGGTTTAAAAATTGCAAAAAGTTATTTGTTTTGGACAAACAATATCGTGACATGTGTGCTACTTATATGCTGCCACATAGATGTTAGATGTTTGGCAAATATCTAGCAAAAAGAGGTTTATCATCCCTCGGCAACCAAGAGTTAATGAGCGGAAATGGGATGAATAGGAATATCAGATTTACTTGGAGAGAAATAACATCGTCGATTTTCCGAGCACATCTATTTTGCTGTGTGTCGCAATATTTAGAGAAATTCATTTGAACACTCGTGCAAGAGAGCCAGAAGTGTTAACAGACACTGGATATCTTATTTTTCCATGCAAAAAGATACCTGTGACAGCCGGTTCCCAAGAAGTACAATAGAAGCAGCATCAGATGCAGCATTTTCTTGCATCCCCGTTTTCAAAGCAATTCCGACGTCTGCAAGCGCCAAAGAAGGTGCATCATTTATCCCATCACCAACCTGCAGGGAATTGATATTTAGAATAGATGCATGCAAGGAAGCAATACCAAAATAGAAGGAAACAAGGTTATACCATGACTAATACAAATACCAAAAGACTAAATACATGTAAATCTAAGTTCTAACTTGGTTCCCCCTTCTAATCAGTTATCCAAATTCGCTGGAGAGAGGTTGAGAAACCATGCCCTAATATATTTGCATATAAATACAAAGGAATGCAAGAAAGCCAAAAAAATTTGTAGCTAGGATTGCAAGGTTCAAAATCAATGAATAGCTACAAAGTCTTCAAGGTTAGTTACCATAGCAACACGATGTCCTGAAGCTTGTATATCTGATATAAAATGAGATTTCCGCTGCGGATTCAGGGATGGTTGTACATGTTCATCATTTATTCCAATGATTTTCGCGACTTTTGCAACTGCTTCTTCCCTGTCACCTGATAAGAGAATGGGTTTAATTCCCATTCTTTTGAGCCTACAAGAGGCAGGGAAAAAAACAAGAAGCATAAGCAGGTAAACTCATTATTCTCAAAGTCTTGTTAGAAGTAAATTTAAGTATTTAACGACAACAGCAGGTGAACTCATTATTCTTAAAGCCTTGCAATTCTGATAAGTGAATATAAAAACAATAGCAGGTAAACTAGTTACTAGAGGTCTGCTGCCTTTGTGTTCTACCTCATAGAGAAAGGCGTTTTGGAGAGATTGAGATAAAAGAAAAGGAAACAAAATATGTATGAGGGTTAATCTAAGATTATCACTGCATATTAGTAAAAGTTGGCTAGTTCGTAGTTCAGACTTCAGAGCATCAATAGGCCTGACAAAGAAGCTTTTTGGGAGGTTTAAATATACAAAATGGTTTTCTAAATAGTATATTACCCAAAAGGCTACTTGTATGCTCTCGGTAATCCTATGGCACAAAAGTATCCTAAGAACTCTGTTACTTCAACACCTTCATTGACCTCAAGTGTCCACTTGGATACTTCATTTCAAACCAAAAATTTCACATTTTACTATGAATGGATAGTCTGACACCCGTATCTGAGTAGACACTTTATCCAAGTCTAAGTAATAGCCAAAGAATCAAAAGAGTACACTGACAAATAAGAGAATTAGTCAGAAATGAGAAGTGGGTGAAATTTCATCACTCTGCATACTTTTAAAATTTCTTCACAGACCACCATTATATAACTTGTTCAAGGGTGAGCAAAGCCATCAGGCCACAAGCTCCTATGCAGAAAAGAATGCGGCTCCGGATGCATGGTTAATATTGGCGCTGAACCGTTGATGAGAATGAGAAGTCATTGAGCACATATAGTATTTCACAGTAACCGTAGAATTAGGTGTTACATAAAATACGACTTGGAGAGCAAGGAGATCCAAATAAAGTTATTCTCTGTTGTTTTTCCTGCACAACTAGACGCTGGGAACCAGATTTTAACAGATCTGGGTACTATCAACCTAGAGTTGCAGTTTACAAGTTCAAACCAAAGAAAACATGCTCCCACATGTTGGACTCTGTATGCACATGCACAACAATGAATGGCTGAATGCACAACAGAATTACAGAAGTCGCAGAATAAAAAATCAGTTAACAATTCGTAAGTCTTATGCATAGCATGCATCCATCTAATAAATGACTTCAAAGAGAAGTTTATCTACCTTGCTACAGTAGCCTCAGCATCATGCCTTAAGGCATCAGAGATTGCAATAGCACCAATGACACCCTCTTCTTCACGTCCAACATAAACCACCGTTTCCGATTTATCCAAGGATGAAGTTGGTTTGGCTGACTCAAGCATCAAGGCACGCTCCAAATGTTCTATATCTGATTGGTTCTTCGTTTCAAAACGTTGACAAACCCATTCCAAAGAACCTACTGCAACCAAACGTCCATCTACTTCAGCTAAGGTTCCAAAACCTGGCTCTGTTAATTGTCTACTTGTCGCTGGAATCTGCAAACCACATGACTCTGCTTTACTCAAGATAGCATTTGCAAGAGGATGTGATGTTGTTTTCTCTACAGCAGCAGCAAGCTGGAGAATTTCTGAAATATCATAAGCCAATGAAGCCACGGCAGACACAGTAGGTTTTCCTTCTGTAAGAGTTCCTGTCTGAATACAAAATAATATCAGAATTAGCAGATTAACTTTCTCAGATATTCAAAGATAAACTGGTTGCAGCTCACTCAAGTCAGATTCCAGCAAAGAGCACAATCAAATTTACTGGAAACATATACAAAACCTTGTCAAAGGCCATATAATTTATGCCAGCCAAGCGTTCCAGCACATCACCTCCTCGCAAAAGAAGTCCTTGCCTTGCTCCTGATAGTTCAGGAAAAGCAATGGAAAGAGAATTCACGTTAATTATCCAACTAAATATGAATTTCGAATAGTTAATGGAAGGTCATCCATGAAGAGAAATATCTTGTCGATAGAGAGTAAATCGTGCAAAAGGAAACGGAAGCACTGAGGTCACATACCAATAGAAGTGCCAACTAGGATTGCCGTGGGCGTGGCAAGGCCCAAAGCACAGGGGCAGGAGACCACCTGAGAGAGAGAGAAAGACAAAATATTGATTAGCAATGTACATGTTTCATATTGCTTCTCACCACCAGAGCAGGGGAACATGTCACTAGCATGCTTAAGCTAAGAAAACTACCATATACAAGATTGTTCAAGTGGCGTTAATGGCTTGTCTGGCAAGTGGTAATGCATCACCTCAATTATATAGAGCTTGTGTAAATTTTGCATGAAAAGTTCCACGCCAAACTTCCTGGTAATGCAAATTTTACCCCAATTTTTTTTATCCCAATAGATTTCTATACACTCAATACTGCATCAATATTTTACGCAAATTTATGTAGCATATACTTTGGATTGGAGTTGCATTATCTCATACATTGGCATGGAATTTACATTGGTGTAGAACTTCCTTCTTTTAAATTACATGCAAATTCCTAACCATTACCACTATTTATTACTCTCTACAAATGGGCCACAAAAGTGATTTAGAGCAGATAGGTGGCAGCAACTGTGTAAAGATAGCTTAATAAGTCAGAGGGAAAGGTTTAGCTTGTAAGCCTATTAATGTTTGAAAAAGAGGGCTGATGGTTTGTCTTAGGAAAAACTAGATTTGATAAATAATAAAACAAACAAAAGATGAGAGAGAGATTACAGAATACAGAGAGTCACTAAGGGTCCGTTTGGTTGGAAATATTTTAGGCTTGGAAACGGATTGAGGTAACACACTCCCTTATTTTATGTTTGGTTGGGTTATCCATTTTTTTCACTCCCTTACTAGCCCAATTTTGATTCCCCCATCTTGAAACCCTCCTCACACCACATGAAACAAAAAGTAAGGGAGTCATTAGGCCAATGATTCAATTCCTACATCAAAACAAACAAGTGTCTAAAGTAACACATTCCATTTCCATTCCATCCTTTCATCCCATTCCATTCCCTTTCCATTCCTTATTTTGAACCAAACGACCCCTAAAAAGATATTGATGGTAGTTTCTAATAAAGATGAAAGGGAGGAAGAAATAAATGGAAGTTATGAGGGGCATCATATTAGGTGGAAATCCTTTGGATACTTGAAGTCACGCAAAATTTCACTCTGTTGACCTCCATTAGAAGAAAAGTACCCATTTCAAAGAGCCTCAAACTATATACACTAACTCCTCAATTATGTCCCTGACATGAAGAGCATGATCCAAGCACGCGTGAATTTGCAACACAGCAACAGCTTGAAAAGACATCAACTTCAGTCCAACAGGCAAGATTATAAGAATTAGATCCAATCTGGAACTTCTAACTGAATTGCTTGAGAAAACCAGGAAATAGTCTACAGATAAGGACTTGTTCAATTAATTGAGTGGTATGAAATCAAGAAGTGGCCACGTATATTGATCAAACTACTGTACTGCCCAAATAAGTAACTTAACCTAGATGTTTATTCCTTTCTGCTGGAGGTACCCAAAATAAACAATTTTATGAACCTCACGCAGAGAACAAAAATCTTCCAAATTTTGAGGAAGTCATGTTAAAGAATTATGTGTGGCATACTGTAGACTGTAATTTGTATATCCTGTTTTTGCATGTATCACCACAGAAATCACGGCGAATAAAGAAAGGGAAACAGAAAACAGTTATGCCAGCTCAGAACAAACCTATGAAAGTATCTACTTCCTCCGTTCTATTTCTATTTCAACAATTGGGTTTTTGCAATATCCATCCACCACTCTTTCACTATCTATTGTGATTTTTAAGTAAGGAAATATATACCCATGTGGGGTCTTGTTAGCTTCGTCTCGATATGTACTCACAATATCAAATTTTTATATTTTTTACTAGAAAGTAATTAAAGATATTCACAGTTAAAGTTGTGTATTGACAAGCGTAAAAACTCAATTATTGCAATAGAAAAAGAAAGGAGGAATTACAAAAGAAAGAATTGTTATATAACACTATAATTTGCTTGGTAACTTGCATACTATTTTTCTGTTGGATCACCATCGATTGTCAAGAAAGACAAAGGATACAACTGAACACAGAAACTGAATCAATAAGTTTAAAATCTAGGATAGGTCAGCTTGAATCTTATTACTCACCAAGACATCCACAGCCAGCTTCAAGCTCAAGATCAAAGGACTACCATCAGGACCAGCAATATCATTAAGCAAGACATCAGGGAAGATTTTTGTCCCAATAGACGACCTACAAAAGTCAACAAGCAATACCGAGTAATTACAGTGAATTTCGGGTAGAATACCATTATTACCATCATTTACATCCATGGAAAGTGATCATAGACAGATAATTATAAATATGTAATTTGTCAATAACTGGTTTGAGGTTAAGATGTAGGCTGGCTTACCCCTCACAGCATGAGGGAGATCAAATGTATAAACTATTTATCCCTACTGGAGAACTAGGGAATACGCATAAGAAAGTAGACAGCAATTCCTGGAATTTACATCAAATACAGACACTAGAGTTATCGCTTCCTTGTTTAGCATTCTACCTAAATTGAACTGCTTGCTTGCCAAATATGGTAAAGAGCAAAACATCATTAACTTGCGCGTACAACTTAAACAATTATATGTAGAATACAGAATATTCTGGTGCTCAAGATGATTAAGGGAGTTGCGTATATAAATATGACATTACCTAAAACAAAAATGGTCATGCCACAGATTAACCCATTGGTGTATCTCCTTTTGTCATGATGTCACTTCAGGATTACATAAATCTTTTCCATAATGTCACTCATTTTGCTCTGCTTCCAGACAGGAGACAGCACATTGCAAGCAATTTATTCTATTAGGCTTGTGACCAAGTTGAACGACAGTAATGGGTGATCCCCAAACACCACAACAATCACCTCATAGCATCAAGTGTAGGTCTAAAAGAGCCAATTTACAATTCTACGGGAAGGGTTGCATATGTGCAATTTATGAACCCCAACCCCTCAAATTAACCCTAATCTAGTTAGAAACTCTGAGGAATTGGGAAATGGTAAGCTAGCTATGATCTGGTAGTCCATCACTCACAACCCACACAGTGATTGCTTTAAAACACACATGCATAAGTGTCAAAAGTTTTTTTTGAGCCAAAATCTACAAAAACGAATGAATACACATACCAAAAGGCAAATGTGATAAGTGATAAGGTCATAACACTGTAAACAAAAGGGCCAGCAATTGAATCTGCAAGCCTTTGAATTGGCGCCTCATTACTTTGGGCATCTTCAACCTAAAAATACAAAGCCATGTGTACGCCATATCAGAAATTTCATATTCTGAGAATTAAATTTTGAAAAGGAAATCAAAGTAATTAATGATGATGCATAATTTTTTTGCCACATCTTATGGAAGTTCCACTTGATATATGCTCAGTTTTAGGGCTCAAGTAACTGGATCCTTTCCTGAATAGAGATGTGTCCTGTAACAGCCATTTGATTTCTTTTAAACAACTCACCAAAGTATTCCCTCCATAGATTCTTGACCTCTTTATCATAGACTATGATCCCTTCGTTTCTATCCTTCACATTAAGGATTATGAATAAAATTGAAATATTGTACTTCCTCCTTTCCAATTTAGTTCTGACATTTTTAAAATCACGGACTCCTAGCCAATTTTTGGAGAGGAAAGATAGAGAAAGAAAATAAAAGGGTCCCATGTGCAAGGAGAGAGATAGAGAGAAGTTATTACCCAAAATGAAAGTGTCACAACTAAATTGAAACTTCCTAAAATAGAAAGTGTCACAACTAAATTGAAAAGTGTCACAACTAAATTGAAACGGAGAAAGTAATATAATACCACAAAATTTGGATGATATTGGTTTCAATTATCCTAATTTTCTTGAAAGTTGACAATTCCACCTCCGTGCTGCATTAGTGTGTGTATTTGAGAGACTAGAAAGCCAAGAAAGAGAGGGGGAGAGATGGGCCACGAAATCTCTAGACAAAGAATAGTGCAGTTCTAGATATACTAAAGAAGCATACAATCATTTAGATAGCTAAGAAACTGTAAGTATAGATGTTCCATTGCAGAATGGGACGAAATGGATAATATTTGAGCATGGTCACATCTGTATTGTACTCTTGCACGCTTGTTAATATGTTCAAGAAGGCAGATACGATGATTACATACCATGTGAATGATTTTTGATATTGTGGAGTTGGAGCCTGTGGAGGTAGCTTCTATCCTTATGGGACCGTCCTGTAAAGTTAAAACATAAAGAATTTAGTTATATAAAAGTTTTCCCCCAAAATACAATCATTTCAAACAAAAAGCATCAAAGATTACACGTGAACAATGCCATATTGGACACTAAAAACCCTCCCTCCTGGAATACAAAGTACAGCAATAATTGCAAAAGATTTATACCCAGTTTATTGTCCCAGCGGACACTAATAGCCCTGCCTCCTTGAATACAGGAAGAGATTCTCCAGTAAGCATGGATTCATCCACCACACTTCTTCCAGCAAGTACCTTTCCCTGGAGCACATAAATTGCATAGCTAAAGCTCATTATGCATGCCAACAATTCTTGTCTTTACATACATGCTTCTGTGGACAGATATGCTACTTAAATGTGAAAATGTCAAAAGATAATAGGCGTACATCCACAGGTATGGTTTCTCCAGGTAAAACCAACACAGTATCACCAACTCGAATATCATCAGTAGGGACTTCAATGCAAATAGCATCAGAAGCAAGCAATTCATTGGAAGCAGACTCACTCTCTGAGGAAGTAATGACAAGTCGAGCTTGTGTAGAAACTAGAGACTGCAGATGAACATTTAGATACGATCAATTCATCATTACAACAAACAGATAGGATTCATGGAAGTCAAGAATGCAACTTAACCCCTCCCTCTTTAAATTCAAAAAGACAAACATAAAGAATTACACAGGCATGTCAAATTAACAATAGTATTAGACTAAAAGAGTATGTAGCCCATGCTAAAGAACCAGTAAAGCTTGGTACTTCCCTAGCCAATCAAAGTCCATCCAAGTATTGGAAAAAAAGAAGCAATATTCTGCTGTTTATCGCCTTCAGATAGAAAAGTTGCTTCGACCAAAAGCTTATCTAAAAAATTTATGGAGGTTTCTGCCGCCATCTACAAAAGGCCGCAGCGTTTAGGTATAAGTAAAAGTAGCAATATTATATTGGTCATTGCTTATATGACTTCCAATAGATAAGGTCTTCCTATAACATGTGTGCGCCAAAGACTAAGACTTGCCATACTCTGATCTATGGAAAATACAGAAGAATGTCCTCTAGGCAAAAAAAAATAAAATATATGCAAAGAATTAGCTTGTTCTGGGAATCTTCAGCTCTCAATATTAGAAGACCATAGCTAATAGCATAGACATTGCATTCCCACAGAATTTTTCATATTGGGGGAGCTAAGACCCTCACATCTCTCGTCCAAAAAAAGAAAATGATAGATTATGGTCAAATTGCATAATAATGATTTTGCCATGCAAGAAATTACTAGAAAACCCAGTTCGACATAATAGTTAGTACAATATTATGCTAAAACTTTCTGTCCCATTTCTATTTCCTAAATGTTTTGCGAGGCTCAGAACAAAGTAGCACTATGCAAATTTGGAACAAAAAACATGGCCTACAGCCTTTGGAAAATTATTAATGATGCCATAACAAAACTGACGTTGCGATGAATAGAACTTATCAGAAGCTAAAGAAGGGACACAATAAATTACCCATGAATTTTTCTGTCAAATACTCAAGCAACTCTCGCAATTAGCTTCAATCAATAATATAGAGCACAGCACTTACTAAAAGTTCATTCATGTCGCTAGAGGCTTTGATCCTTGCTCTTTCTTCCAGAGAACGACCAAGAAGCACAAACCCAAGAAGCATGACCTGCAAGCTAAAAGCCAATGTCACCACATGAGAGATATACCACTTTCCTCCATGCATCATCATCAATAAAAGGGCATACATAGAAGACACCCCAAAATAAAGGGATGGGAGGAGGCTATTATAAAATTTTGGACAAAATACCACGTCATGTTCAGATACAACTTATAATGAACAGAATAGATGTGTTGAGCGTCACTTTTATTATTATCAATATTAAAAATGTTAACAGCTCTCCAGAAACTTATAGACATTTGATACTTCAAAACTATCTCCTTTTCTCCTTTATTTCTTCTTTCCTTTTAACGAACAGGAATCATATGATAAGATAGTAGATACATGTTAAACACCATCTTTTGAGTTTTGATATTTCAAATATTCTGAATCAGATGGGAACAGAAACAACAAAGTAAAGTACAAGAAAGACAAAGCTTTGGTAAAAGCTAAGTGGAAGAGATAATAATTGAAAAGAAGTTGGAGCAAAATAATTGATTACCAGTCTGTGCATAAATAATTGTTATGCACACAAGAAACAGAGAGCAACAAGCATACCATTCATCACACCTAAGAAGCATGCATTCTTAACCCCACGACTGTTCGAACTAGCCAAAGGATCAAGTAGGTGTAAGTTAACATCAAATTAATTAGATTGAGGAAATATACAAGCATCTGGGAGAGCAAGCTTGAGTTAATTTTGGAGCGATCTACCATAGAGGTCATACATCTTATGAGACAAATGATAGAGTATCACAGGGTGAGGAAGAAGGATCTAGGATTGATTTTCAGTAAACTAAAGATGATAAGGTACTAAAAGATGTATTTTCATGGGCAATATCAAAGAAGGGTATACTATGTAAGCATATTGTCTTAATGATAGATATGTATCGAGACACGAAATTACATGTCAAGACTTGTGGAATAACAGAGGATTTTCCTATTGCAATTAGATTACACCAGGGATCCCCATTAAGTCACTTCCTGTTTGCAGAAGTAATAGATGAAGTAACATGGTCTATCAAAGATATGCTGGGTGTATGTTGTTTTGTGCACCAGTAGACGAGACTAGAGTTAATGGTAAATTGGATTGATGAAAACAAGTGTTCCATCTCAAGGGTTTAAGCTAAGTCATAGCAAAACATAGACCAACACGTGACTCAAGAATACGTTCAAGGTGTCTCAAATGGGAAGGAGCACCATATATTGTGTGGATATAACTACCTCTAAGGCTAAAAGGGTTACTCTACAGGATTGCTATTGGACCAGCGTCACTAAATGCGTCTGAATGTTCAGTATTTTGAAAGGTTACATTAGGAAGACGGGGTAGCAGAGTTGCGTATGTTTGAGATAAATCATGAATGTGAGGGAACACCTTAACAGATAGAATTCGAAATGAAAATATTTTCAAGAAGGTTGGAGTTGCGAATACTAAGAATAAGATGATAGAGAATTGGTTATGTCGGTTTGGACATGTGAGACGTGGACTAATGATGCATGGTAAGGGTAGTGGAGAGTTCAAGTCAAAGGAGGCCAAAGATGACTTGCACATAAGGTATTAAGGATGATTTGAAAGAATAATAGGTTAATGGGAGCATATAGCATATAATAATTGACTTAAGGGAACGGAGGCAGATGATACATGTGGACGATCATCACAAATTAAATTCTGACTCATGTTGCCCATTTCATCATGATGGGATTACACCTGTGGCAAGTGAGTGGAATTAAGAAGGCGCGGAAGATGGTTTATGCATTATCAATGATAGTCTCTTACTCAGTTTCTCTCTAACTTGAGGTTGTGCCCCAAAGAAATAAACCACATTTTAAGAAAAAAGACTGCGACAAGTGTGAGATCGCCACATACATGACATGCACTTCACTACATATGTCATTCTTAACGAGATGCGCCTAGAGTTTCTTCATTTTCCAAGGAAATTGAAATGATATAGTCATATAGAGCATCTGTCCTTCTTTTTGCATCACTTTGAAATATTAGCGACAAATAGAATTTATCACTCTTTTTGAGTGAATAGATCCATAAACCAGAAAGGTTCTTGCATTACTGATAATCTGATATACATAGTTCAACAGTTATCACTAATCGATACACATGGATGATGGCTTTTCATTCAACCTATTCAACATCTATACATAGACATGCATTTCATGCAATCTCCCTTTAGTCATTTGTTCTTGTTCTCTCTAAGATTCATTCATTCATATTATATGCAATAATCTAATAGTCGCATACCATTTTACTCGAAGTGAAATCTGTTGTTCTCATTAAACTGAAGTAATGTGAAGTGTGAACACATATTTCATCAGTAAAATATAATGCTAAGTTTCTAAATCATCATTTAAAATCTAATTAGATAGCCCAGGGATGAAGAGGAGATTGGAGACGAAAGGAGAAAGGGTATTCTTGGATACAAAATCTCATATAAGATCGCCTTACCATAATTTATGGAAAGACGAGGGTAACTCATTGTCTTAAAGGGGTCAATTATGGTAGAAGTGACCCATTTAAGGTACAAAGGTGACCCATTATCTAAAAGTGACCTTTTTAACTTGTTAAATGACCCATTTAACTTACAAAAGGGCACAAAGTAAGGTGGTCTTACCATAATATTATTGACAACACAAGAAGACATCAAAATACGTTAGCTGATTTTAAGATCATTGACATTAATATTGTGGCCAACTGAGAGACTTCAAAAATATAAAGAGAAAAGTTGGAAACACATTGACGATTTTGTGAAGTGTAAGAAGTGATAGCTCACCGGTTCATCAAAGAATGAAGCGTTCCACTCAAGTTCAGGGTTGACAAGTGAGACCTAGGCAGGAAAGATTAGATTAATATGAAAAATTAGTAAGATAAACTAATGATCCAATATAAATGCCATAAGTTGTTAAAATTCTAATTGATAGAGCGGTCTTACAGCACTTAAGATGAATGCAGCAATAGATCCAAATCCTACGAGAGAATTCATATTTGGAGAACCCTTGAAAAATGCCCTGAGGCCATCATACAGCAAATCTGACCGAGAAGTACAAATAGTCAGTCTCTCTCTTAGCAAGGTCAGTCTTTCATAACGTCAACAAAGAATTTATACACAAATTTTTGAACATGGGAAGGCAACATTAAAGGAAATAAGGTAAAGCAGTAGCCAGTAAACGTGTTTT
Organism: Beta vulgaris subsp. vulgaris; assembly: GCF_026745355.1. Lineage (NCBI taxonomy): Eukaryota > Viridiplantae > Streptophyta > Magnoliopsida > Caryophyllales > Amaranthaceae > Beta > Beta vulgaris. Next base: position 40,644,040 of record NC_079203.1, read on the forward strand.
TTTTTCAAACCAAAGCAACTTCAACACAACGATAGGCTGAACTTTAATCATCCAATAATGATATGTGATGCAACAAAGGAGAAGAAGGGAGCAAGTGTGGTGCCTAACTAAGACAATTGCTTAGCGGATCTAGGGGGTGGCCTACCTGGGCCTTGGCCCACCCCATGATCCAAAATAATTATAAGTAACCTATTTGGGATAGTAATGCAAATAGGTATGGTGGTTTTCAAAGAAATTAATCAATAAGTTCAGCCCACCCTATATAGAAATCCTAGATCCGCCACTAGCTACAAAGAGCTCTAAATCCTCTTCTATTAGGTTCATCAAACTGCAGGAAGAAATTGAAAACTAGGAAATGGAAAATGCAAAAGAAATTAACATATCAATCATAAAGTTCATATTACATCAATTTTTTCAAAGTTGTAACTTATTACATCCAATAGAACTGTTAGCTAAGAGATCATACTAAATCAGTAAAAAAAAACCATTGTCATAGAAAAGCAAATCCACAAACCTCTTCCTGGTCCCAGCAAAGCTCCCAAAGCTAAACCACCCTTCACATACGAATTATGCAGCACATCCCAGAAACCTCCTGCACCCAAACAAAAGAAAATCCACTAAAATTACCATAGCAGAAGCTATAAATAGTATTGTGAATACGAGTTCTAAACGTATAAATTGTAGTTTATGCTTTCCATACAATTTTTTTTCTTTTAAACAATGGTAAGGAGAAATAATCATTAGGAGGCCATCCTCTCGAGGGGAACTACTAACGAGTTAGATACAACATACAAGGATAGAAGCTAGTTGAGATTGTTCGCAATATTAATTGAAACATTGGAGTTAACTAGATGACCTACGTTTGCTATCTAATCAGCCGCTCTATTACGCATAATGAAGTATAGAACTCGAATAATTAGAGCACAAAAGAAAGTAAATACCATGAGCAACATGAATTCCAACGGAATGCATGATATGAGAAGCATGAGAACCACAACAAAGAGCAACTAAAGTCCAAGCAAAAATCACCCGATTTTTACTCTTCTCAACTAACTCCTCCTTCTTCGCCGCCATTTCCTTCCACTTCTTCACTCTCTCTCCTACTCCACTCCCAGCCACTCTCTTCTTCGCCTCAAATCCACACTCATTCAACCTCTTCGCCAATTCCTCCGCCACAAAACCACCTCCCGAAACCTCCGATTTCAACCGCACAGCAGCAGTTTCCGTCAACATATTCACCACCGCAGACTCCACGCGATCGTCGGCGGTGAGAAGTTTCTTCACGCGTATCGCGCACGCTCCGCACATCATACCTCCGACATCAAGAAGAAACGACGATTCCGCCGGAATATGATTTTCCGTCGACAAATCAGAGGTCAATGTCGGTGATTTGATCTCGAGAGCTTTCGCTGCGATTGAGTTAGGGTTTCGGCGAAGTAGAAGTCGAGGATTTCGAGGGAGAGGAGAGAAAATCGGAGAGTGAGATCGGCGAATGTACTGCTGGCGGTGAGAAGTGGTTGTGGAAGGGAAGTTCGAGGAGAAAGAAAGTGAGAGTTTGAGTAAATTCGCCGCCATTGTTGAAGGAGGAGAGAGAAAGTTTGTGTTTAACAATGGCGGAAATGAATGTAAGATTAGAGAGATTGGATTTTGGAAGGCTGCTGCCTGTTTTTGTTTTGTTTTGACTTTCTAGAGGTTGAAGTTGAAGGAGAAGAGTTGAAAAGAAAGGAAATAGGTATTGACACGTGTGTTTAACAGATGTTTATAATTTCTTTTGGATTTTTTTGTCGGAATGTGAAAAAAGCGCGTATATTAACTGTTTTAAATGAATTTTAAGATCGGGGAAATTATTCTGAAAGATAAGCTCAACGAACAAGGTGGATTGGGTCCCATGTAGTAAGTGTGTAACACGTGATAAGTGCACGTTATAGAGTTTTTGGTGGGTGAGAAGTGAAGAGGTGATATGAATGCACATGAATAATAATTGGAAGTGTGGAACATGCTTTGAGTAGTTGATTTTTTTTTTTAGGGGAGTAGTTGAGTTTAATATAGTATAATTGTGAATTGAAAAAATTGACATGAATGATAAGTTTCATCCATTTTCTTCAAATGATTTCAATTTCGAATTGTTTTAGAATAATTTCATTTTTATGAAATACTTTGTTAAAATAATTCGAAATATTAAATTTTTAGCATATTATAGATTTAAAATGAATTAGTGTAGGAAAAAATAGAGATAATTCAGATGACTCTAAGAAGGTCCCCTCAAAAGTTGAGATTATTGTACAAAAATTCAAAGTTGGGATCATTTTTAGAATACTTGTGAAGTTGGGATTATTCATGTTCATTTTTCCTTGTGAATTTGTTAGTACTTCCTTTGGCTTTGGGATAATTTTTCTTTTAATGGTAAAATCTTGACTCACTCACTGATCTATCTGAAAAAACAAATTGTTAGAAGGTATATCTATAAAAGTGTCAACTTAAACAGTTGAAGTACGTTTTTAATATTAAAAAATAAAACAGGTACTTTTATCTGTTCATAGGAAAAAGTGAACTTTCTCTCTCATGTACTTTAGGAATCCTTGTTTGTGTGTTTAAAATATTTGTTATCTACATAACCGACTCATATTTATGTGTTTAAGATACTTGTTATTTACACATCAACTCATGTTTGTGTAATATTACTTTTTGTCAAAAAGTACAGTTGTAATCTTTGAAAAACGTAAAAATTACATGATACTACAACACATTACTCCTTTTACTCTTTATTTATTAGTTGGCAGCGAACGAGCATCGTCATCTTATTAGAATCATACGAGCTACTTAATCCTTAATAGACAACTTGGTCTATTAGATGAAATACAAATACGGTTTTGTTCCGTCTCACACCCATCACCTTAGCATGCATACCCCCAAGATCGTACGGAACCTGCCGCCTACTTGAGTTATCAAAATTTACAAGGACACTACTGTCGTCACAGTAGGTCTGCGTAGGAGTGTAGAACTTCCTACACTCCCCCCATTGTTCTTCACTTGTCGGGAGTCCAACTACAAGTTTATTGCCATATTTCACTTTTAATACTGTCCATTCATATCACAACAACATGGAATCATTTAACATGTTCTCTTAGTTACAGTACTCAAATCTTTTCTCTTGTAACACTCTTGTTACACTATAGATCAGATTAATATGAATACAATACTCATGTTCATAATACGATAGAATCACGCATTTTAATGCCGCATATCGATTTCCAATCATAAACATGTTACCAAACAATCTCAACAATCAAAACGTTCCCTATCATGATACTAGTACTTGCAAATAAACTGGTATGCGTACGTACCTTGTAACAAAGAATTTTCGTTGTTTTAGTCAAACGTTCCGCTTATGAAATTGGGACCTAAACGATTAAGTAAATACTTTAGTGCTACGTCCTTGATAATATTATCAACTAATACGTAACTAACTATAACGACCTAGTAATTCGAAATAAACGATAGCTAAACTCATTGTCTATGAACTCCCTTTTCTTTTCTATTCTATTGAGTTTAGCGTCTTTTAGGAGTCGATGTTAGTGAGCAAACTGATTTTAGTTCGTGTAATATTCCGTTAAAAAAGGGGCCCAAAACGCGTCAATAAGCGCAGAAATAACAAAAAAAAGCAGAGGGAAAGGTTGGAGCATAGAGCCCAGCCAAAGCCCTCTGCAGCAACGCAAAGGCTTGAGTTACAACTCAACCTAATCTACGACTAGCAAGACACGAAGAACGACTGGCAAGGTTGAAGCATAAAGCTTAGCCCAAGCCCACAACAGTCGAGGTAAAGACTGAGACTTGAGCTCAGTCAAGCCATATAACATGGTAAAGCTAGGCAAAGATCTAGCTAAAGCCAAACAGTCGCAAGGTGGGATTGACCAACAGGAGTGATTGGCTATTTTCCCTTAACTGAATCAGTGGAAGAAGCTACTCGCCTTTTATGAGAATTCTCTAATTCCACATATATGATATGAGAAGTGAAATGTCGCTTTATCTGCAATATGATTAAGGTACTGTACTAGTAGTTACTCGACTGTAAAGGTAAAGGAGAGGTTCGAAGACCGCCCTCCACAAGAATACCTTTTCCTTTGGTCAGCAACTGAATATGAGAACCATCACCCCTAGGCAGAACATCATACTGATTGCTAACCACAACAGTAGCATCAGAAGAAGCAAGCCCCATTAGTGGTTACTTTACTAGCTGCCTGAAAATACGAGAATTGGGTTTTGAGACCGGCCGGTAAACTTTCGTATACCTTTACCAAATCCAATCAAGTCATATGTCCAATCAAGTCTTATGTCCAATATCCAAAATCAGGTTCGCATAACAAGGTTATACTTCCAACTAATAACAATAATATAATTTCTTTACTTCCCACCTTAATTATAATCCTAAAACCAGATTCGCAACTTAAATCAGATTAATATTTTAAACTAATTATACAGCTTAATTAGTTACTTTACCCGAATTACAAATTAATTATTTACAACTTAAATTAATTATAAAACAGAATATAAATATAATATTATATTATACATATTAGGTTTTTTACCACTGACTTCCGCCGGCAACCGAACTCCGGCGACCAACTTCCGGCAACGACGCACACCACCACACTTCACCTGGCTCGCACGCATGCACCTCTACCCTCGATCCTTGCGCGACTCGCACACCACACTCGCTTGTCCCACAGCACGTCGAACTTCTCCTCGCACTTCGCACGCACATCCAAGCACTCGCCGCACAACTTTCTCGCACCACCCTCGAAACTCGTCGCACACTCCACCGCGACACTCGCGCACTTGCTCGCACAAACCCTTGTCACAAATCGCTCATTCGAATCGTCGCGCAACAGCCTCGCAAGACTCCGCACACACACCACAACTCCTCGTGACTTCGCACAGCACGTCGCACCACCCTTCGCACGTTCACGAACGCTCGACTACACAACCCTCGCACTCTACTTCGTCGAAGGCGACGAGAGAGAAGAACAGAGGAGAGGGAGAACAGCGAGAGAGAGGAGAGTGAAATTGAGAGAGAAGAAAAAAAAACGGCCGGAGAGAGGAGAAGGAGAGTTAAGGTTTTTTCTGATTTTTTTAATTCTATTTCTTCTACTTATAGTGGCATATTTAGGTCTAACTAAACTCGGTTTAATCTTTTAGAATTTTGAAATTCACTAAACCGAACCATATTATTATTATCCTATTATTATATTTTGTAAATAATATTAAAATACCTTTTAATAATACCAAAAAAAATACGGAGTATTACACTGACCATTTCTTTTTAAAAAAAGCATATCATTTAAGCCTAATCATAAAAAAAAATATAGGACCTTTTTATTATTTGAATACTTTAGATTTATGGATTCAATCACCCTCAAACCAATCCAATTCAAAAAATCTGATTTATTTCTTTTTCAGAAAAAAAAAACTCAATTTGAATCCATTCATGTCCAATCCGAATTACTAATTCTGTATGGCTTGGATTGGATTATTGTTTTTATCTTAATAACTTTCACCCCTATAAGGGATAAGGGAAATTTCTCAAATGATGTGAGTGGATAATTGCTGCATTACTGGACCAGGGTCTTTTGTACTCCCTTTGTTTATAAAAGATTGTTACATTTTTACTTTTCATGCATGTCAATGATAAACATTAAGCATTAATATCTCTAGTTTTGTATTTGTAAAAACCCCTCCCCTCTCCCCCTCCCCTCTCCCCCCTCCCCCCCCTCCCCCCCTCTCTCCCCTCCCCCTCCCTCCCCTCCCCCTTTCCCTCTCCCTCTCCCCCCCCCTCTCGCCTCAGGGATGGTTGTACATGTTCCTCATTTATTCCAATGATTTTCGCGACTTTTGCAACTGCTTCTTCCCTGTCACCTGATAAGAGAATGGGTTTAATTTCCATTCCTTTGAGCCTACAAGAGGCAGGGAAAAAAACAAGAAGCAGATCAAGGCCATCAGGCCACAAGCTCCTATGCAGAAAAGAATGCGGCTCCGAATGCATGGTTAATATTGGCGCTGAACCGTTGATGAGAATGAGAAGTCATTGAGCACATATAGTATTCCACAGTAACTGTAGAATTAGGTGTTACATAAAATACGACTTGGAGAGCAAGGAGATCTAAATAAAGTTATTCTGTGTTGTTTTTCCTGCCCAACTTCAATTAGATGCTGGGAACCAGATTTTAACAGATCTTGGTACTATCAACCTAAAGTTGCAGTTTACAAGTTCAAATCAAAGAAAACATGCTCCCACATTTTGGACTCTGTATGCACATTGCACAACAATGAATGACTGTATGCACAACAGAATTACAGAAGTCGCAGAGTAAAAATTAGTTTACAATTCGTAAGTCTTATGCATAGCATGCATCCATCTAATAAATGACTTCAAAGAGAAATTTACCTACGTTGCTACAGTAGCCTCAGCATTAAGGCATCAGAGATTGCAATAGCACCAATGACACCCTCTTCTTCACGTCCAACATAAACCACCGTTTCCGATTTATCCAATGATGAAGTTGGTTTGGCTGACTCAAGCATCAAGGCACGCTCCAAATGTTCTATATCTGATTGGTTCTTCCTTTCAAAACGTTGACAAACCCATTCCAAAGAACCTACTGCAACCAAACGTCCATCTACTTCAGCTAAGGTTCCAAAACCTGGCTCTGTTAATTGTCTACTTGTGGTTGGAATCTGCAAACCACATGACTCTGCTTTACTCAAGATAGCATTTGCAAGAGGATGTGATGTTGTTTTCTCTACAGCAGCAGCAAGCTGGAGAATTTCTGAAATATCATAAGCCAACGAAGCCACGGCAGACAGTAGGTTTTCCTTCTGTAAGAGTTCCTGTCTGAATACAAAAGAACATCAGAATTAGCAAATTAACTTTCTCAGATATTCAATAATAAACTGGTTGCAGCTCACTCAAGTCAAATTCCAGCAAAGAGCACAATCAAATTTACTGGAAACATATAAAAAACCTTGTCAAAGGCCATATAATTTATGCCAGCCAAGCGTTCCAGCACATCACCTCCTCTCAAGAGAAGTCCTTGCCTTTCTCCTGATAGTTCATGAAAAGCAATGGAAAGAGAATTCACGTTTATCCAACTAAATATGAATTTAGAATAGTTAATGGAAGGTAATCCATGATGAGAAATATCTTGTCGATAGAGAGTAAATCGTGCAAAAGGAAACGGAAGCACTGAGGTCACATACCAATAGAAGTGCCAACTAGGATTGCCGTGGGCGTGGCAAGGCCCAAAGCACAGGGGCAGGACTCAGGAGACCACCTGAGAGAGAGAGAAAGACAAAATATTGATTAGCAATGTACATGTTTCATATTGCTTCTCACCATCAGAGCGGGGAAACATGTCATCACTAGCTTTAAGAAGAAAACTACCATATACAAGATTGTTCAAGTGGCGTTAATGGCTTGTCTGGCAAGTAGTAATGCATCACCTCAATTATATAGAGCTTGTGTAAATTTTGCATGAAAAGTTCCACACCGAACTTCCTGGAAAGGAAAATTTCACCCGCAATTTTTTTTTGTACCAATAGATTTCTATACACTCAATACTGCATCAATAGTTACGCAAATTGATGTAGCGACCCCTTCCTCCTCCTTGTCCTCCTCCCTTCTATCTCCTCCCCTCCTCACGCTCCTCACCTCACCGACCCCTCTCTCCCTTACCCCTCCTTGCTCCCGCCAAGCAAGTACCTGCATTTACATGGAATAAATGATAAAGTCGTAGATGAATTGAAATTCTAACACTAACCTTCAAGTTCACTTCGATGCAAGAATACCTAAGTTCTTTTCCGAAATCTTTGATACTTTTCAAGGCATTTGTTGAACCAGTAATTCCTCCCATATCTGAAAAAGCCAAATAATGAAGACTATTTAACATTTAACAACAGCACTATTACATTTAATATACAAAAATCAATTTATTATCATTAAACGTATTTATCCATTTTATTGAAGTAGGTGTTAAAATTATCCATGAAAACTAAAATTAATCTCAATTCTACAATAATTAGTACTAACCATATAAATACATGAGCATATTATTCTCATTTATGATGTAAGTAACAATAGTGTAATAATATCTTTTGCTTTTAAAAATATAGAGATACATAAAGACGACTAAATTACTAAAAAGATACGCAAAAATTACATGAATCAAATTTTAAAAATAAAGGGTAAAACGTAGATGATTTTTTTTCAAAAAATGAAACAACAAAACAAGCAAAATTACCCCATATAAATTTAGCAAAAAGAAAATCAAAAGGTTTCTTCTTATGAGAATTAAAATATAAGCTATAAAGAAAAACAAATTTATAACAAAGGAAAACAAAATGGAAAGCAAACCATATAGGTGGAGGAGGTTACCAAAAAAGAAAACAAAAGGTAAGAAAAGGACAAAAAAGTAGAGGAAAATTGCTCTAAAGGGTTAAACCCGCACCAATTTGTGATGGTCACATAAGGAAGACACATCACGCTAACCATTGAGCCAAATGTGTACAACTGGGAAAATGAGATAGAAGATCGTTATTTGTAATTTTCATTTTTAATTTTTTGTCGTTTCTTCTTGTTTTTTTCATATTTTTGTGGGCTTAGTTGAACCCACTGAACTTGAACTTATGTTGGATCCACCCCTGTTCGTAGCCCAAAACTAAGACAACAGAAGTAGCCAATAAAATACAAAAGCATTTTCAAGCTTATAAAATTTGCAGCTTCAAATGACTACCATCTTCCTAATATTAAGTTCTGATACGATGCTGAAATGAGCATAGTAGCATGTTAGCATAACAGGAGTCCAATTAGATCTCAATTGCTAGCACTGGCCCACATAAGAGCATATGAACAACCTTGAACAAATTCCATTAGAGTCCATCAAACTCTATAACTTCAAGCATGTAAAAAGAGCTTTATGTACCCTCTTTCAAACTTAGGACCAAAGCATGATGAGACACACAGTAGAAAATTACCTTAATATTTATAATGTTCACAATAATACACACAACTTTTTAAGGCTACACTAAGATGCGGGAACTAACATCTAAACAACTTAGCATCACTAGTAATAATAAGAACCTCCCAATTGGTTCCCAATTCATTATGAGTGAATTCGAGGCAGGTTTAATTCATCAAAGTGATGCTAATCAATCTTCTTTGGATCTTAATTCTCTCTGCTAACATCGATTTGGCCACTTATGCGTCAAATTTAGGAGATTCAACATCAAATACCGGTAATGCAAAAAACCATAATCCTAACCTTGCACTAACCATTAAATTGGAGAAAAGATTGAAATTTAGCAATGCTCAATCACAGTTCAAAAAAATTGAAGCTATGACTACTATGCAACATAATCTTATATTCTGGTTCCATAACATGCTTAGTGTCGTATAACGAAATATAGTTAACAGTTCTAGCATAGGCAAAAGCTGCACAAAAAAGTATACCGTTCTACAACTTCTAAAAAAAATTGCTCAAATTGGTCATACAGTTGGTAGACACAAGTCCCAATAGTGACTATGAACAATGATAAGTTCCAAGAAGAACTGCATGACTAGGGGATAAGAAACAGAAAAAATCACTATTCCCCTGAATGCAATATTGGTTTTAAATTAATTTCTACTAATCATAAAGGAAGTAAATAATATGCAACTCCAAAAGTGTCTTCTGCAGGATAATACTACCTCTCTCCCATAATGAATGTCCAAAAGCGTGAGCAATGAACTATCTTACTTATGGCTATTATACAAGTACATTATTAGTTAAATTCTCCTAATTAGTTACATTTTTAACTTCATGTACCCAAAGTCTATCACTTTATCCCAAAAGAGAAAAAGCACATAATAATAACAGCTAGGATACATAACCATGTAGATTCTTTTTACGACACAAGAAACCTTTTTGAATTTAGAAAGCCATTCAAAAGATAAGCTATTACCTAATAAGAGGATAGCCACCATACATTGATGGAGCACCGGGAGGAAATGCAAACAGTGATATAGGAGCTGCATTGGTATTATAAAACATCATCCCAGGGCTTCCATACACGTTTAAAAGGGCCTGGAATGTGGACTCCCAGGCCAATACACTGGTGAATAACCTGAAATAGCCTCAGGAAAAGACAGAACACCTGGACCAGATATTTGAATTAGGAACTAGAAAAAGGCCACAAATAAGCAAGTTTCTGTACAGTAGAAACAAACCAAAAGAACAATGACTAATAAAATAGACAAAACAACCTACCATTCCAGTGGAAGGTCGTGCTAGAACCGCACATGTAACATGTCCAAGGACCCTAAAAATTGCAATACAACAGTATGTCAATCACACAATTCCATTATGTTATTACATAAGTATAAAAGTTTGGAACCAAGGATAGCTTCCAACAACTATCCAGGAGAATAGATCATAAAGAGAGAATAATGTAGCCGAGGTCGGAGAGGAAGGGACATGCAATAAATGCAGATTGTCCGACCCCAACCATCATTAGAAAACGTAGTAGGAGGAAGTATAAAGAGGCATCAATCAACACTAAATTTTTATTTGCGCATTTTATTGATTGATAAACACTGCTATATCTTTCTTTATCCTGATTATTGTTGCCTCATTGAGGAATCACACTGTACATTTTTTCACCCTCTGCATGTACAGATAAACTATCTCTCAAATATTCATCCCCTAAGCTAGGGTTGAAGGGTCTCTTGGACCCCTTATGCAATTAGAAAAATAGAAAGGAAGATCTTGAGATCTCCCATCTTATGTTGATACTACTTGAAGAAATAGATAATTCATCATCGAGTTATTCCCCAATTTTCAAGATTAATTGTGGAAAGAGAAATACCTTTTTCTCCCTATATACACACTATAGTGGAAAAAACGTTATATGTCACATCAAAACAGATCCGGTTTTGTTACCGGTTCGTAGATCCTCGAAAATTGGGGTGGGAAAACTGAGAAGAATATCTTCTCCGGTCCTTACGGGAATCGGACCAATTAATATTGCTTCGGTTTTCTATTACCTGTGCCGGTTCACATAACTGCAGCAGTAAATCGGCCCAAAAGTAGTCACAAGTACCAGCCCAAAAGTTGTCACAAGTACCCCACAAGTTGTCACAAGTCCGGTTATAAGAGTAATATGACACACGTACACACCTCTCTTTCTATCAACCCTAGCCTCCTCTGATTCTCTCTCCTCAACAAACCCCTTACCCTCTCCTTTTCTCTCATCCCATGTCCTGCCTCCAGAAGTCCTCAACAACAAACTCCAAATACAATCGTCGTCCATCATCGCTGAACTTCATCATCGTTCTTCCTCAACATCATCGTCGTCCATCATCGCTGCTACATCATCATCGTTGCTACATCAATCATCATCGTGCAACAATTTCCTTGGGTTGTTTACATAGGTTTTTGGATTTATTTTTTTTTTCGTTTTCTAGATCTGAAATTTCCATTTTCTATTGATTTTCTTAGCCTAGGCAATTTTTGTATTTATTTATTATATAGTTTTGTAATTTATAAATTTTTTGTTCATCTTTTTCGTTCTTGATATATAATTTTTTGTAATTTACTATGTTGGGATGTTTCTTCGTATGTAATGTGATGTTGTTGTATTCCCTTCTTCCATTATCAAGAAAAATGGGTGTGTATTGGAATGGAAACGCTGTTTTCTTTTACTTTGTGAATTAAAGAAATTGATGCGGTTGTACACAAAACTGATCCGGTTTTGGGCCGAATTAGTTTCTTACTCTTAACCGTTGCGGGCCCATCGGATCCGGACCAAAACCGGATATGTAAACCCGGTTTTGACAAGATCCGATGAGCTTTATTTCACTAGTGACAATATCCTCTTAATGGACTCAGCAGAGTGTCCAGAGACCAAATGCAATGATTTAGGCCTTTACTTGGGAAGTTGGGCTTACCCTTTCTTAGTAAAAGACCTAAGGTGAACACTTGCAATTCATCTTCATAAAGTTTCGAAAAGCCAGCCACCTAGAAGATAATATTATCTATTTTTTACTTTTTATATATATAAAATCGGCAAAATAAGCTTTATTCCTCTAGGTCACAAGGACTCCCCACAAAGCACTTAGGACAAATATAACTTCATATATAGCTCATTCCTCCATCTTGAATTTGCCCTTGATAAGAAAATTGACTTGCATCTAGAGATTCACTATTAAGGTAACATATCAATACCTAGTAAAACCTAAGTAGGACACTCTGCATTCGACAATTTGTAGGTCAAAGAGTTCCATAAAATGTTCTCAGCGGGAAAAATATGTCATGAAAATGGGTGATCCTATAAAATTGAGTTAGGTCCCACTAGTCAAGAAAAAATGAGAATTTCTAATCTCTCTCGATTTCCATTTTATTGGTTGTGTGAAATATTCATATTCCCTACAAGAACTTAAATGCCAAATGAACAGAGACAAGCCAAGTGATTTTCATGCAAGCAAACTAGCCACATGATCTTCGGAAGCAATGTCCCAAAAATTACATGCTAAAGAATCTTACTAATTTATCTTTTACTTAGAAAGATGACTCATGTAGTATAACAGTTGTAAAAGAATTTTGGCACTTCATGTTTTACTAAGATTTCTGCATTATGCTATATCTTACTTTATCTTACGTAACTTTAAATATCATTTATGAGTTGTAAAAGAATGATGCTCTAACGGTTGCATTTTATAATAGAATTCTAATGTGTATGAGCTCCCACTAATACAAGGAGTTTTGACTTTTGAGTAATGTTAGAAACTTGGATGTCATCGATCTAACCTTTAGTGTACTTACATTAGAATCTTTGAATAAATGAATGCAGGAAGACACACTTGGAAAGGCCTATAGCGGCTACTGTTATGCACAAAAATAGTAACATTAGAATTCAGCGAACCAGTACTTACCTTGCTTGGTTGGCCTGGTGTTGTGAAGTTCCTCTACCCACCTGAAAGTATGACATCATTACAATATCAAGATCTGAAGCTTGGATGACAAAGATATTCATAAGTCATAACTAAATTTAAAAGATGTGTGGCATACCTCTGGTAATAACACGAGATCCCTCCCCATTCTTGTAGAAAGAATCTGCTGTCAACAACATATTTTATGTAGGACAATGTTACAATATTATTCAAAATATAAATAGTAACAAAATCAAGAAAATTGCAACATCTATTGACAGGGCATCATTATACTTCTTTTAACTAAAAAGATGAATTATGTTACATATGGTCTGCATATTACATCTTAAACATCATAGAGATTTAGAGGAAGGAACTGGAAGAATACCCTTACCTCCTTCATTTGTTCCATCCATACTTTGTGGATCATTTTCCCCTTGGAAGTCGCTGAAATTTTTTAATGTACCAGGATTACACTTATCAGCAAAATGAGCATGATCATGTAACTTGCTTTGCGTTATGTGGTTTGATCTGTTCCAGGTCAGATAGGCTCAATTGCAAATGTCTATGTGGAACTGATGTAGCATATCAAATGTAGCATAGGAACTGATGTAGATTGGCCCAATTCCAGATTCACCATCTGCACAGTATTGGTTATGTATTAAGCCACCTAATTTGATAAGCAACAATTTTGTTATAGCATGTAGATATATATAAATATATAATACCTGGTGCAAATCTATGAAGATTGTTTTTTGAGCCATAAAGTAAGAGTTGGGATTAAAGAAAACACTCAATTGCTTGCCTAAGTGAAACATTTAGAAGCAAGTCCTTTGCTTTGCATTTGCGGATGAGCATATAGGACATTTTGCATCTCAGCGCTAAACGAATAACTGGTAATAGAATTTCAAAGCAGGAGATATAAATGTATTGGACATGCATATATTGCTTTTCAATCTTAAAGACAATTTCTCTTGGCCTGAAGCTATGGTTTTGTAGTTGTCACTTTCTCGTATCACGTTCATATGAGGAGTAATCTGACATTTGTTACAGGTGATACGGAATAAAGGGGGTAGAATTTAGACAACCCTATACAAATTGGTTAATATTGTATGGTAACTTGCAATCCCGTTACGACTCCACAGATACAATATCTGTTAGTCCACTTTCTCAAACACTACCCTGTCTTCCCGCACCACATTCTCAAAAGCATTTCCCCTTGAAATGATCACTATAATCATCCAATAGTAGTCTCTCAAACTTCCCATTCTTACCATTCTATGGCCCCTGCCAGTTCAGTGGTGGGAGTCATAAACCACCGGTGGTCCTCTACTCCCATCCTTTCTGAGTTTCACCCCAAAGAAGAGAAGTAAACTACTCCGAAAAGAATTGATGACAAAATTAAAATCATATGAAGTATAATATAAAAGTTAGAGATGAGCCCTCTGACCATACATGGCACAAGAATTAAAGCTATCCTTTAACTTTGAAGGAGAGGACACGAAAGTTAGAGCAAGAAACAATTTAATGAAAAATTGGGATCTGAGACTGCAGAAGGAGGAGCGGCGCCAATTTGTCAAGTCAAATGAAGTTTTAAAGTCCACAAACTTTATGACTGGAACCTCTTAATCTAAATTTCTGAGTTAGTCTGACTAAAGAGGAACTTTTATGACAAGTCTCTTATTAGACAGGAATCAAATAGGTCACCCAAAAAAAATAAAGTTTACCCCCAAATACTTACTAATATTCAACATCAATACTAAAGCTCCTAATACATGCAATTTTCTAGCTGAAAAAACCTGGTATGACAAAATGAGCTTGCATTTCATATCATATGAGAAAACTTACATTTTCCGCAGAAGCTGCGTTGACAGCATGGTATCATGACAGCCTCTTTAGAAAAGGTTCAACACGGTGAACATTTTAGCTCTGATGGCATGTCACTATTCTCCATGGCTAAGTGTTTTGCAGGAGATGTTCTTCACAAAATCATAAAGCAATAAAGATACCAAAGGTTAGATGACTCTCTCACACAGGTAATGAAAAAAATTTACCCGTTCAACTGCATTTGTTCCTTAAATTTGGGCCTCGGCATTACTAATGTACTTCCCTCATTTGCACTGGAACCTGACAAGATGAACATATATAAAAAGCGCAGATAACCTCCTTCTTGAGTAAAATAGAATATAATATGCATCTCAGCTTTTAGAGTTGATTGGTCAGAATATCAGTCATGCAACATAATCAATTTATATTCCTTTTCTATAAGATCCATATAAGCAGAAAATGCGCATATAAATGTTCCAAGACGGATGATGAAATATGAAAGAGGCTAAGGCATAGGCTTGCTAATAATGTGAGGCGTCAACCAAACCCAAAAACATAAGCAAGGAAGAAATACACACCTCAACTTTGAGAAGTTGTGTGAATCCTTGATTTTTGCAAACCACACAAGAGCTCGATGATCTTTGATGCAGCACATGTATTAAGTCAAAAGTGTGAACCAACAATAACTTAGACAAAGAAAAAATGAGTAATAGTAATCATACATATAAGAATAAAGTTTGCATTTCTCTTAATTAAAGATGTTTAACTGGCATATTTTATCTAATACTTGCTCCTCTCCATACAAATATATCCTATCTTCTATTTTCAGATGCCCCAGCTAACATTAATAATGTTTCTCGTTTGCTAAACACCACCCTAAAATATCCTACTCACACCCTGTATAGTGTATAAATACATACATATATGTATATATATATATATATATATATATATATATATATATATATATATATATATATATATATATTTGTGTATTATAATACTTTCACTCTCCCACTCTCACTCTCCTTCACTCTCATCACCACTCTCCCCCACTCTCTTTCACTCTCTTCACCCTCCCTTAAGGATTTTTAATCAAGAACTCCGGCGACGAGAATTCTGGCGACAAGGATTCCGGCGAGGAGAACTCCTTCTTTGCGGCGTCAGTGACCTAGGCGACACACCACCACGGCACCACCACCCCTTCTTCTCTCCTGTTTTTTCTTCATCTTTTTGATTTTTTTTTAAAAAAAAGGGAGGCGCCCATGGCAGGCGCACCACCAAATGGTGAGGCGCCTGCCATGGACGCCTCCACCAGTGGTGGGGCGTCCATGGTGGACGCCTCCCTTAGTTTTTTTAAAAAAAAAAAAATCAAAAAAAAAAGAAGAACCATTTTAATATTGTGCTAATCATTTTCATTTTTCCAACCCAATACATTACATCTCGTGTTCTTAAATCGTGTGTTCATTCAACCAGGAACTTCCATCTAAGATAAAAGGAATCAAATTGTAACTTCAAAGGAAAAACATATAGTATCCAACTTACCATTGAGTTAAAAATACACGAATAGGCTAATTAATTGCAAATTTTCTCGTTAAAATAATCATGTAACGAATTTGCTTAATAAATTATCATCACACAAATGATCAACCCAAAATTTAACCCTATTGAACAAAATAATCATGTAGGAAACCAGATATCCTACCATTTTTTACGGATTTGTTTAGAGCTCGTCGGAGATTTCGGCAATAGCGACACGAATCTTGATCCCACTTCACGAACCCTAGGTCGAGATCATCGGGGAATGTATCGGAGTTGAAATTTTCGATGATGATTGGGGGTTTGGGTTTTCCGACGCCATTTTTCACGAGTTCTGGTGTTAAATTATCGAATTGATAGAGAAACCCTAGAATTTTTTTATGAATTTTCTCTCTCCTTAACTTTGATCTGGTTTGAAGGTAGGTTAGATAGAGTGAGAAAGGAAGTGAAACAGGAACAGGGAAGAAGATTGTGACGTTGAGGAGAGAGATTGTGACGTTGAGGACGTTGTACAGCTGTAGAGAAACTAGCCGTTAGAAGTAGAGGTGTCAAAAACTGGGCCGACCCACGGGTGAACCCGCATGCGACCCAGACCCAACCTGTTCCGAGCCGAGAGTGGTCGGTTGGAAAGCCGACCCATTCCGACCCAGTGTCCACCCGTGCCCAGTTTAACCCGTGAAATTGGTAACCCAAACTGAATTGGGCCGACCCAGGTTGACCCGTGCCCAGTTGTACTCGTGAACAATGACCCAGACCCAACCTGTTTCCGACCCAAAATGACTCGCACCCAACTTCACCCGCCAATGACCCAATTAAACCCACCCAGTTATCACCTAACCCAGTTGTGACCCAACCCAATTGTGACCCAACCCAATTAGCGGACCCAGTTGTGACCCAACCCAGTTATCACCGACCCAGTTGTGACCCAACCCAGCTATCACCGACCCAATTGTGACCCGACCCAGTTACCACCCGACCCAACGGCCCAAAATCATTCCAACTCAATACAACCCGACCCAAAACCATTCCAATCCTTATCACCTTAAAATATGTTTCCTAACAAGTGTTCAAATTTTTCTGACAAATGGAGTAAGTAATGAAACAAGTCAATGATGATTAAGTATCATTCTTATAAAAAAAAATCATGACGATCATGAATATAAATAACATATCCACTCGTTTCAATAATTTACAAAATCAAGTACTCAAGTGGTACGTGTATCAATCCAGAAGATACAAATTTCCTTCGTTGAGATAATAAATATTGATCACCAAAATGGTCCAACTAATATGAGATCAAGTAACACTACTACAAAAAAGGCCTAGAAAACCGGTTGAAAACAACCTAGGAAACCGTCATTGTCTTCAATCTCCATTGTCTTGTGTTTGATTGTTTAAAAATGCCACCCACGTAGCTTTTAGCTCGTCAATCATCTCTTGCGAATAAGTGCATGGAATCCCAAGAAGGTACTACAAAATAATTTCAAATAATTATAGTTAGAACTAGCTATTATATATTTCATAGTTTCTTATACACAAAATCATAAACAAATTGATCAAAATAGGATATATTCTAGTTCATGACATAGAGAACCATTCCATCTCATTAGAAGCTAATACATAAATAATTATAATCAGATACCTGTATAAATTAAACATGTGTCCTGAAAGTATTATTCATAGCACTATATCAGAAATCAAAATACAGTGAATCATACAGCTTCAAACTATTAAAACAGTAAATTAATTTTGAAAACACAACTATGGAACCTACTTATTGCAGTATTGCAAGGGAACTGGAGTGTCCAACTTGGTGATTTAGATCTTGCCATTCCAACTCATCAGAAGCTAGGTTTTGTAGCTGCATCCTAAAAGTTAGTAGCACTATATCAAAAGTAACAAATCGATTATGTAGGCTCGTATAATTGTAAAGTGATATAACTAATACTGAGATAATAAAATGAAAATCAGTTAAAAATTTAAACAATTAACCACTAAAAGCCAATAACTATGCAGAATTTGGGAGCTAAAGATACTCCAGTGAGGTTTGGGGTAAAGTTTAAAGTTCTTCCCTCAACATTTTGGTAATGTACAACAACCCCAGCCCTGACTACCACTGATGGACCCTCATAGGAATAGCAAAAGCAAAAAGTACAAGGAGTAGTATAATACAGATGGTTTCACTTAATGTAGGACAAACAGTACTATTATGTGGTGAAAAAATACACTAACTTCAGTTAAATATATAAAAACATAATAAATCACAATGGAAGTATAAATTAGAAATGTTTCATCAATTGAATTCAATGATACCAAACTAGTATATAAAAACCTCAACACTATTACTGATTTGTGATAGTATGAACTGAAATTGGAGAAAACCTCCATGAAAGAAAGGGTGATAGTGAAATTTCCACTTTGTCTAAGATAATGCCAACATGATAGAATATGATACATTTTCGGTAACTGACCTCAGCAATGAAATCAATAGATGTAACTCCAGTTTCTTCTCGCAATTCTCTTACTGATGCAAGCTTCGATCCCACCCTAATTATAGTCATATATAACAAGTGATGATAGAAATCTTAAATTGAGTGTGCTAATTCGTCAATTAATCCGCAAATAATATAACATGTACAACTTAAAATGAAATCAACAACGAAAATTGTGAGAAAGTAGAACCTCGTCGGCGAGTCGAAGAAGAAATACACTTTGGTTGAAGCAGCGAGCGACAAAGAACGGTTAGCAACGAGTGACGAAGAACAGTTAGTAGCAAGGGGACGAAGAACGATTAGCAACAAGTGACGAAGAACAGTTAGCAGCAAGGGGACGAGGAGGAAGATTTGGGAGAAGCGGAAACTCCCCCCTTACACAAAGACCTCGACTAATTCTTTTGCTCTCACACCCTTTCCCATATCCCATATGATTAGTGACCCTCCACTAATCTCTCTCCCATAATCAATTCTTTCATTCTTACTTTTAACCAATACTACAATAAAACCTATGAAGCTCCAGTGCAAAATCATGGTTGCATCAGTTTAATCGGAAAATTACATAATATATATTCAAAATTCTAAAACTGAAATCCTAAAAAAGTAGACAAAATATTCACATACAAAAATATGGGAAAGTGGGAAATACATACGTTCTCGTTCTTGAATCTTGAAGTACCGTCTTGTCAAGCCTTCATCTTCAGTTCTTCACCACCTAAGAAAACAAAAGTTTGCCAATTAGAGCACTCAATCGACCAAATGCAGAAAAATGAAGTTAAAATCAAGTTAGAAAACAGAGAGAATTTCGATTTGCTGCCGATGGATTCGTTCAGAGTGAGAGTATAAGTGGAGAGGCGTGAGGAGAAAGGGTTTTGAGGGGGCTAAAAACTAGAGATTGGTTTGGTCTTCTAGGGTGTTTTCATCCGTTGGATTAAAAGATTGAAGAGCTGAGATTTGCTCTTGTGAATTTAGGGTTAATTTTTTAAAATTTTTAAAAGAGTAAATGATAAATGAAGGGTTAAGATTTGGTCTTTCTCTAATGGAGGATTGAGATTTGCTCATTCAAGGAGGGATCCATCACTAATTCTATTTAACCAATGAGCATTGAGTTAGACCAAGCACATGGATTGCTATTTTGATCAATGGTTGGATTTTGTCCATTTTGATATTCTCACAAATCAATGGCTTTAGTTTAATTTTCTCATTTTGATTAAATTGATATTATTTTCATTTGCAAATTCTAAGTTAATAATTCTAGTATTATTGGTTTTGTTAACTTTAAAAATTAGTACTATTGACTTATTATTAGGAATTAATATAAATAGAAACTTTAAAATTCAATTAGTTATTAGTATTATTAATTTTAATGAACTTAGTTCATGTCATAATCCTAAATTATAGGCCTACTATTGTTATAATATTTAATCATGTTTTAATACTATAATTATTGAATGGATTATGTGGGTCACTAAGTAGATTAAGTTGGTCACTTAATAGATTAAAATAGACATTAGTGATTACTCGCTTACAGGACCAACTCAGTAGATTGGTGATTACTCGCTTACATTGGCTTTGATCATGGTATACTAGTATAATTTGTGTTTATCAACTTTGATCATCATTGACTCCAATTCATCATTATCAGTCATCATCACCTTTAATCTTTGATCACTTGTGAACTATACTTCTTGTTCTTGAAATATTACTTATATAACTGTTACTTGCACAATTAAATGTTTTGATTGCAGTCAGTTACGTGAACTATAACAAAATACTTATATTGATGTGTTATTGTATCAATGATGTTTAAGCCATAGGTTTTTTTTATCGACACTTATAAGCTTTTTACCAAAATCTTGTTAATAAGAAATAAGATTTAGTCAATTAAGATCTTGTTAATATGCAAAATGATATAGTACTTTAACAAACCTCCCTATGTGTTATAACAAACTATGTTGTAGTTGTTGTTCTTGTTGTTATTGTTGTTGTTATTGTTGTTGTTGTTATTGTTGTTGTTGTTATTGTTATTATTATTGTAATCATTGTTCTTAACCTAGAGACGATTAACTTAAATGGAGCATTGTTATTAGGGAAAATTCCTCAGGTACCCCTGAGGTTTGGCGTAATTCCCAAATTACCCCCCACATTTGGGGAATTCCTCAGATACCCCCGAGGTTTGTGTTTGTGCTGCAAAACCTCTTACTATGGATGGAAACCTAACGCCGTTAGGTTTCCTTTCCTTCTCCACCCATCATCCTCCATTGATGAACATGGAAGCTTTCTCTCTCCTCCCAACCCACCTCTAAAGCCCTAACCACCCAACCCCCACCACTTCCCCTTTCCCCACCCTCCCCCACCCCTGCAGCCCCACCCCCGCCAGTCGCAACCCCCATTTTCGCAATCTCTCTCTCTCTCCTCTGTTTTTTCCCAAATCCCAAATCTCCGACTGAAGAAGATCGATTTCGCCACTGCTCATCAACCAAAGTGAACTGGTCAAGGTTCGACTGGGAGGGGAAGGGGTGGGGTCGATTTCGACGGGGTTCTGGGCGTCGATTTCGAGGGGGTGGGGTGGGGGAGGGGTGGGGTTCTCGCGACGGATTGGGGGAGGGGGGAAGGCTGCGGGGGTGGGGGGAGGGGGGCTGCTGGGGTGATGGGAGGGTGGGGGAGGGGAGTTGCGGGGTGGGGGAGGGGTGGGGTGGGGGGAAGCCCGGTGGTGGGGGTTGGGTGGTTAGGGCTTTAGAGTGGGGTGGGAGAAGAGAGAAAGCTTCCATGTTCATCAATGGAGGATGATAGGTGGAAAGAGAAGAAGAAAATTGGAGAGAAGGAGAGGAAAACCTAACGGCGTTAGGTTTCCATCCATAGTAAGGGTATCTTGAGCACAAACACAAACCTCGGGGGTATCTGAGGAATTCCCCAAATGTGGGGGGTAATTTGGGAATTACGCCAAACCTCAGGGGTACCTGAGGAATTTTCCCTTGTTATTATGCTGAACCAATCTACTGAATTACACTGTTCTACATATGTTGCAACTGAATTAGATACTTTCGGTTCCAGAATGAATTTAATTTAAAGTGATTAACTTAAGTAGAGTATTGATATTATCTTGAATTAAACTTACAATAATGTTAAAGTAGTTGTTTTGAGTTTCAATATGAATTCAACTTAGAGACAATTAACTTAAATGAAGTATTGTTATATTGAACCAATCTACTGAGTTACATTGTTCTACATTTGTTGCAACTGAATCAGATGCTTTCGGTTCGAAATTGAATGCAACTTAAAGATGATTAATTTAAGTAGAGTACTATTATTATTATCTTGAATTAGTTTATCGAATTTATTAATACGCTCATTCCAATAACAACATGTTTCAATTTAAGTAAATAATTTGAGTTTCAATTACTTTACTGACTCTCCAATTGTAAACATTAGGCTCTCCAAAAGTCCAAGTCCCGCCCGAAAGACGGCTACAACAAACAAACTTCATCTAAGTTATTCTGAAAGCCAACTTAAGGTCTTAAGCCGACCCAATCGCACCCGATGTCGCATTGTTTCGAGAGACGATTCATTCCGACCCAAGTCATTCCGAGAGCCAATTTGTTCCGACCAAAGTCAATACGCCGCCGGTTTAAGGCTTTAGCCGCCCAAGTCCTATCAAGAGCCAATTTATTCCGACCCAAGTCATTCCGAAAGCCGATTTCTTTCGACCCAAGTCATTCCGAAAACCGATTTATTCCGACCCAAGTCATTCCGAAAGCCGATTTATTCCGACCCAAGTCATTTGAAAGCCGATTTCTTCCGACCCAAGTTATTCCGCAAGCCGATTTATTCCGACCCAAGTTATTCCGAAAGCCGATTTGGGCCGACTTCACCTTATTCCATTCCGACCCAAATTCACCCAACCCAGATACTGGCCGACCCAGTTCCAGCCGACCCAGTTTCGACTCAGTTCCGAGAGTCCGTCACCTAGTTGAACCCGACCCAAGTCCACCCGACCCACCCAGTTCCGACCCATGGCACACTCTCACCCAGATTATTCCGACCCAAATCATTCCGACCCAGGTTGGGTCAACCCAAACCCACCCAGTGACCCAGATTGACACCTCTAGTTAGAAGTATGACGGTCATTAAAAACTAGGGGATTTTGTTTAGGAAGGATTTTATTTTAAGTACTAAACAAATGAATTGCCCTTTTTGATGCAAATGAAGGACAACTTTAACTACTTCCTCCGTTCCGTTTTAAATGAAACGTTTGCTTTTTCACGCAACCCAATGCGCTTCTTTAGTCATTAATATCTATAGTTGTGTACGCGTAAAAAATATAAAAAAGTTATAATTTGATAGTATGCATCGAGACGAATCTAACAAGATCTCACTTGACATATAAATATTATTATTTTCATTTTCCTTTTTTATTCAAATCTTTTTCATTTCATTTCGCTTATACTTCCTCCATTTCATTTTAATCTACACACTTTGACATTGTACACTATTCACAAATTACACTTTGACCTTCGTTTATGATTTATACGTGAATAAAAACATAGTCATGTGGGATCTTGTTAGATTCGTCTTAGTATGTATTTTATTAATATATACTTTTTATAATTTTTACAAATACAAAACTAAAGGTATATGTCTTCAAAGTTTTGCATTGGCATGCCTGAAAAGTGTAAGTGTGTAGATTAAATGAAACGGGGGTAGTATTGATTATATCAAACCTTGCCCTTAATAGTTGTTTGGTATTTTATGTTTAGGGGAGTGGAATCAATTGAGAGAATTATGATTAAGGAAGGAAATGTAATTGTTTTTACTAGTTTGAGAAGGGTAACAAATTGGGGATTATGTTTCCCTACGAAAACGGTATCTGTTACTTAACACTCATGACTCATACCAAACATTTAGAAATGAAAATGCTTATTTGAACCTGTTTCCAACATCAAGTTTGTTCATACCAAACACCCTCTAAGAATGGATTAGATTTAGTATTTATTAAATCTAATGTCGTGATGTTAACGAGAGCCGAATGAATTGTATACATGGACCAATATAAATTAGAACTTAGAAGGAACGGTTTCATTATGTGCTAATAAGATCATTATTTTTTCATCACTATGATCATAGTACTTATCATTAAAGCACCTTCGTGACAAAATAATAATACAACGTTCATAATATAGTTTTAGATTTTATTTTACGCGGGAATTAAGATAACCCAAACATAAAATAATAAACAATTAATATAATGTTATGGGGAAATAATAAATTTTAGAAAAGAGAATGAAGAGTATTGGCCTAAAGAGCATTAAAGGATGCATCCTCTTCAACTTAAAAAATCAAGTTTCAGGTCCAATAAGTTCAGATAAGTTGCAATCAAGTCCAATCAGGGCAATAAATTTCAATCAGGTCTAATAAGGTCCAATAAGTTCCAATCAGGTGCAATAAGTTCCAATCAGGTCTAATCAGGTCCAATAAGGTCCAAATAGTCAATGTTCAATAAACATTTGTATTATTGTCCATTTTATTATTCATATCACTATTAGCTGATTATGTTATTATTATAATTTTAATTAAGTACCACAATGATTATATAGTATTATACTTGTATTATTGTCTATTACTTTATTAAATATTTGTATTATTGTCTATTTTTTTAATATTCATATTATTATTGGTTGATTATGTTACTATTAGAATTTTTTATTAAAGTTCCACAGTGTATAGTATTATAATTGTATTATTGTCTATTATTTTATTATTCATATCATTATTAGCTGATTATGTTATTATTAGAATTTTAATTAAAGTACCACAATGTATAGAATTATACTTGTATTATTGTCTATTATTTTATTATTCATATCACTATTAGCTAATTATGTTATTATTAGAATTTTAAGTAAAGTACCACAATGATTATATAGTATTATACTTGTATTATTGTCTATTATTTTATTAAATATTTGTATTATTATCTATTATTTAATTATTCATATTACTATTAGCTGATTATGTTATTATTAGAATTTTTTATTAAAGTACAACAATGAGTTCTTCATAAATTTTTCATATGTGCCAATTTCTCACTTGTTAGCAATAAATGTTAATCAACTTTTGGTTTTCTACTAGTGCTTTATGAAATCAAAACAAGACAATTAGATATATTAGTGGTGAAAGTTATATATGTATAGGAAAATATATAAATAGTAAAAAAAATTTGTTAAATTATTTATCATAAGAGATAATTAATAATTATTATTTTTAAAGGACGAATTTTAATTATTACTTCATAACAAATTTTGAGGGGTAGTATTTACGTTAGGGGTAATATTTATGTTATTACTCGTCAATTTGTTTTGTCTAAAAAGGTCAAATAAGTTTTAATCAGGTCCAATAAGGTCTAATAAGTTTCAATCGGGTCCAATAAGGTCAAATAAGTTTCAATCAAGGCCAATAATAAGGTCTAATAAGTTTCAATCAGGTCAATAAGTTTCAATCAGGTCCAATAAGTTTCGATCAGGTCCAATAAGTCGAATCAGGTCCAATCAGGTTTAATAAGTTCCAATCAGTTCAGATTCAATAAGTTCAGTTCAGATAAGTACAGGGCCAATAAGTTGAAGAGAACGTACCCTAAGTGTATGAACAACTCAACTTTGGGTTTAATAAACAAAGAAAAAAACTACTTTCAAGCTTTCGGACCTCTTAGTCTTTGTTCTACAATTTATAAGATTATTTCTAAAATTATGGTCAATAGGTTAAAAGTTGTTATTGGTAAGATTATTCACCTATTGCAAGGAGCTTTTGTCCCTGAAAGATTAATTCAAGATAATGTGCTCATAGTACATGAAGTTTTCCATTCTTTTAGAAATAAAAAAAGGGCAGGAATGATGGATAACTTTGAAATTAGGTATGGAGAAAACATATGATCGTTTAGAATAAGAGTTCATTTTTATTACTTTTGAGAAATTGGGTTTCTATTCTCGTTGGATAGAATGGCTACAACAATGTATTAATACTATCTCTATTTCTGTTTTAGTTAATTGTATTACCGGAGAAACTTTTTTCCTGTCAAGAGTAATTCGTCAAGTAGACCCTTTATCTCCTTATATCTTTATTCTATGTGCAGAAATTGTAGCTCGTCAACTGCATCAAGCTACTTCAATTGGAGCTAAATCTATAGGTGTTAAATTAGGACACTCAAGAGTTCACTAGTAGAATAATTGCTTATTGTTGCGGTTTTACCCATACGCAACAATATATCACGTAAAAAGAAAAGGTAAAATATAAAACAAAGATATTGCTGCTTCGACCTAAAATCGCAGCAGTGTCAACATGAATTTTTTTGAAAAAAGTTGACTATTTGACCAAACATATTACTACTGTTCTTGACAAAAACCGTAGCAATATATTAAAAAATAATATTTTAATATATTGCTGCGGTTCTTGATAAAAACCGCAGCAATATCATTAAAAAATATTTAAAAAAATATAAAAGGCGTGTCACTTAGGGTTTTTTTTCCTCATTTCTTTTCTCCTGTCACATAGGCGCCTTCCCCTTCTCATCTCACGCCTCTCACTCCTTCTCTTTCCTCTCACTCCTTTCATCACCATCGCAATATCCTCCTTCCTCTACGGATCTCCTTCCACTTTCGCTGAAGACTGTCGATTCTCCTTCCACTTTCGCTGAAAATCGTCGAGTCTCACTCCTCGAAAACACCGTTGGCTGTGCGTTTCCTCTCATCAAAACAGTCGGATGTAGCGGTTCCTCGACGAAACGGGTTAAAACGAAATCCACCGAAGTTCGACATCCGCTGATTCCGGTTCGTCGTTGGACTCGAGAGTTCTTCGTCGCCTTTGTTTGTCCTTCGAACCAGACGAAGACGAACCATACGAGATCCGTTTTTAGTTTTTTTTTTTTCTAGTTTTTCCCTTTAGATCTGAACTTCTGTATTTTTTAGATCTAAACTTTGGTGGATCTTGGAGATCTGTTTGTCCTTCAAGAAGCTCCTTCGACGGCTCTTCAAATCCCTGTTTAGTTTTTTTTTCTGTTTTTTTCCTTTAGATCTAAATTTCTATATTTTTTATTTTTTCATTTTCATTTTAATTTCGATTTAAATCTAAACTTCTGTATTTTTTATTTTCTTTATTTTTTTAATTTTTGATCGATGTGTAGGATTGTCTTCAGTTGATATTTTATGAATTTGAATCTTTTTGTTGAATGTTGAAATACATCTTTTGGTCACATTCCTTGAATGAGCTTTGATTTAGGTTATGTTTATGTTGTATTTTCGCTGATTGATCTGCTATTTTAGTTACCTTTAATTTTTATTGCATTTTAAGTATTCTTAATATTGAAGATTTTAATTTTAAAAAAAACTTTTTTTTTTGAAAAAGTGCATATATTGCTGCAGGTTTGGCTCAAAACTGCAGCAATAGGTGTACTTTATTAATATTAAAAAAATACATATTGTTGCGGCTTCAATTAGGAACCGTAACAATAGGGTACCCTATTTCCTATTGGTGTGCCCTTAATTGTTGCCCGCCCAAAATCATCGCAATAGGCCACTTAATGACCGCAACAATAAGCATTTATTCTACTAGTGGTTAAAATTCCTTTTTTGACTTTTGCATATGACACTATGGTGTCTGCTAAAGCTACTGAGAATAGCTGTCATATTATCAAAAATATTTTAGATAAGTAATGTTATATGTCAGGCCAACTTGTTAATTTTCATAAGTCTGCTTTCCAATGTACTCAAAATATTTCAAAAGTAATTTCTGCTAATTTCGCTAATATCCTGCAAATGGAGGAATCATTCTCTTTAGGCAAATATCTTGGATAGATGCCCAATTATTAGTACCAAAGTAACTAATGCTACTTGCTGATCTTCAAGAAAAAGTTTCGTCTCAATTGACCAAATGGAAAGTTAACTCTTTATCTCAGGCGGGTAGGACCATTCTTATTCTAATCTAGCAACGAAAGTCAATTATCAAATACAAAATTTTACTACTTTACCCCCTGCAGTTCTTTCTTCCTTAGATAAATGCTATATGAACTTTTTCTAGAGTAAAGCCTCAGTGCTAAGTCTCCAAGCTAGATAGGGTGGGCCAAGATTTGTAGACTCAAGAAATTTGGAGGTTTGGGGCTTAGGAAAGCTAAGACTAATATAATATTACCCTTCAGTTCAAGCTTCTTTGGAAAATTTTAGATTCTCCAGAAAACTTATGCTTAAATTTAGTTAAGAAAAAGTATTTAAAGTCGGATGATTTGTTTTCTTATAAAATCAAAGCTAATGTTTCTTTGCAATGGAGAAAACTTATGGGATTAAGAAGCTTTTTTAAAAAATGGGGTAAGACGGAATGTGGGAATGGTGGAACATCTCTTTTTGGTATGATAATTGAGTTTTTAACTATCCCATTGTGGATGTATGTCCTGTAGTTAGTGAGACTGAAAAAACTAAAGTTAGTTATTTTATTAATCAGGTTCGTCAATGTGATAAATCTCTTCTTTTACAGTTTATCCCGCTAGCTATTTTTAATGCAGTGGCTAACTTACTTATTATGTAATTATATTTCTGACAAACTTTTTTCGGGTCTCTCCCTTGATGGAAAATATCCAGTTAAATCAAATATTGATCTAATTCAAGGTCTAAACTCACAGTCAGCTGAGCCTACAATTTTTCATTGGATTTGGAAACTGAAAGTTCCCTAAAAAATTAAATTCTTTATTTGGAAATTTTGGCAAAATGGTCTTCCTATAAAAAAGGGTTGGAATTAAGTCATGTTTTTCTCCCTATGAACTATATCTTTTGTAGTTATCACTCTGAGGATTACTCACATCTTTTCTCCAGTTGTCCTTTCATTATAGATGTGTTTGAAGATTTTTTCATAGTCATATGAATTGGATTTCCCCTCTCATTATTATGGATGACTCATCATTTGTTGATCATTTGTCAAAGCTGAAATCTTGCTTCTCAAGCTCTCAATTAGAGATTTTTGCTATTACTTCGTGGTTCATTTGGTATAATCGTAATGGGATGGTTTTTCATCAAGAGAATTGCTCTCCACACTAGTAGAATACATACTAATTGTGGCGGTAATTAAGTGGCCTATAGCGGCGGTTTTGACCGCGCAACAATTAAGGGTGCAACAATAGGTAATTAATCTATAGCTGCGGTTTTTTACTGTGGCAATAGGCTGAGATATCGCTGCGGTTCCTGGGCAAAATCGCAGCAATATATTGATTTTTTTTATATAAAAATTATTTATGCATGCATTTTCCATCCAACCTCCTCATGTAGGAAGCAGAATTCAGGAGCTGCAGCAATATTTTCTGTATAAATTTCGTGAGACCTCCGTTTGTAAATTGGATAAATCCATAATTGAGAATTAACTTGTACAATATTATATGCAACATTCATCATCTAATTGTCCTAAACAACCAACATCCACCAAAATTCATCCAACAAACAACATCCATCATCCTCTAACAACGAATTTTCCTCCAACATCCATCATCTAATATCCAGTTCAACAAGAAATAAATACGATTCAAAATTCAACATAAATATCGTGCGAATCCTATATATATATATATATAAATGAGTTCATATGAGAATGCACACTTACAAGAGAAATTAGAATGAATTTTACGCGATATAACTCTTATTAAATAAGTGATGTAACTCCAAGAAATGAATATTAGAAAAAAAAATTAATAATAATTTCTAGGCTCAAAATTTGTTAGGGGGTATAACTCTAATGAACAAGTGGTGTAACTCTAATCCAATTGTATGGTTGAGATTCATTCTTATTTCTCATGTAAAAAACATTCTCATGTGATCTTGCTCCTATATACACATATATATATACATATATACATATGTATGTATATATTACTTCCTCCGTTTCAAAATAGATGGTACATTGTTGACTAAAACGCTTGTCGAGGCACTACTTTGACTACTAATATCTTTAATTATGTATTAGAGTAAAGTATAAAATTTTGATTTTCGAAATATACATTAAGACAAATCCAACAACATATTACATTATAACATTTGATTTTACCTAATAGTAATAATGCATGGTCAAACCTCATTCATGAATAGTGGAAAAGTCAACAATGTAGCATCTATTTTGAAACGGAGGAAGTATGAAAAATTGATAGGAACAGTCTCAACTATGGGTGTTCCGCCATTTTCGGTCCCAAATAAAGATTATTTTTGAGCTTTCCCAACTATTGATAGGAACGCCCATAGTATGTATGTATGTAAGTTACAAATACTTATGTAAGTGAAATCCTCCGAACCAGAATATAAACTGAGTACGTAATATTACGCATGACAAATAAAACGACACTCCTCACTTCCTTGTTGTTGTGGGCACTGTATTATAAGTTTTAAGAAAATGAGGAAATTTATCGAATAATGAGATTAACATATATAGGCTTTTAATTGAATAAAATAAGTATATTATACCTCAACACGCTTCCAAAGAATTGCTTGTCCCGACGAACTTTGTTGCCGCTCATCCAAAACCGCCTAAAAGCACTACATAACAAAACATCAAATAATTTACACTTTATTTGCTTTATATTATAATCTGAATCCATTTAAAATATATCAAACCGATCAACTTACGCTATCATAGCCGGTTTAATTTTTAACTTCCGCTCCTTGTGTATGCTAGCAGAATCAAAGACATAAATTATCGCGAGTGTGGGACATATGACAAGGAGCATCCAATGACGGCTATTGCAAGATTGAATGACAAAAGTTACTGTTAAATCAAAATACTATCCAACAATCAACATTTGTAAAACTATTAAGATAGAATATTACCCTTGAAAGATTCACGCGAAGATGATACTAGCACCATCAAGGACGGATCGAGTCAAAGCACACTGGATTTAAGTTGTTGCATTCACATCCACAGTACTCTACGGATACATCAAACAAACACGAACAACATCCCCAAATCCGCTCAAGTCAGTTTGCGATGCCCTATATAAAAAATAGACAAATGTAAAATTTATGTGCAAAATACAACTATTATACAATCAAATGTAAAAAAAATCATAAATTTTGATTATTCTTACCTCATGTACACTTGGATAATAGAAATATTAAGCATCTCCCCTTTCAAGAACTGAACAACATCCTCCTTGGTCAGAAAAGCGGTGGAACCTTCTAGATAATGGAACATGGAGCTCGACAAGGTAACACCAATGGTATCATCGTCTGCGACGACAAGGGCAAATGTGTCTGCTAACTCTCTATATTCTTCAGTGAGGGATTCTAATAACGATGTATCATCGACAATTGGACTATAAAGAGTAGTCGAATCGGCTAAAAGCTGCTGGCTAGGACATCAGCATCCCCCGAAATCCCCTCTTGTTTTTTAGGTGTCGGTGTAACCTAATAATTATTGTTGAGAACGTGTATAAGATTATGTAATTTTTAAATTAAACACTATTATTTTTACAAAAATGGAGAAGATTTGAACAACTACCTCATCAGTTAACATTTGCACTAAATTTTTTGGCCATTGCACCCACGTACCCAAAGCAGTAGCTGTAGTGTTGATTTCATATGTGGGGACAGGGACAGGTAGTGGAAAATGTCCATACTTCTCTACATAACGATGAAATTTCACTCGAAGGTGATCATTCATCATTGTAGACCCATGAATTGTAGTGGTCTCATCAAAAGCATAAGAATGTGCAACTGCCACTAGGCAAGTCACTCCACTAGTTGGATCTATCAAATATAATCGATATGACATCTCGTCCTAACAATAATGTAAAGTTCTAATTACGTATAATTATTTGTATAAAGCATGTGTCTATATGTTAAATATATGTACCTTCAACCAAGGAGACTGGGTGTCAAAAAATCCAGATGGTAGAGTAGGTAGGTGAGTGGGCTGTGAGGCAGATGGCCCAGTAGATGGTGAAGCAAATGGTGCAAAAAATGGTGATGCAGATGATGGAACAAATGATGGAGTAGGTAGTTGAGTGGGTTGTGAAAGCCCCCACATTCTACATATACGTTGCAATGACATTTCTCCACCTTTCAGACAATTTCCTCATGAATGCTTCCTCTTGTTTCTGCCTCGAGCTCCAATGTTCCTAGGAGATGGATGGCCAAAAGCCCTCCAATAGCTCACATTGATGCCTCCAAAATCATAACAACGACTCGAATGATCTGGCTTCTCTACAAGAGCCATAAAAAGGGCGTCTTTGTTATTTATCGGAGTGAACTCACCCT
Organism: Beta vulgaris subsp. vulgaris; assembly: GCF_026745355.1. Lineage (NCBI taxonomy): Eukaryota > Viridiplantae > Streptophyta > Magnoliopsida > Caryophyllales > Amaranthaceae > Beta > Beta vulgaris. The sequence goes on from NC_079203.1 coordinate 40,676,127, forward strand.
TTGCTTGCTTATCCTTGTACTCCAACTGTCCAAAAAGCAAGTTACAAATAATAATATAGTTAATAAAAAAAAAACGTATGGATATGTCAAAGTAAAAGTTATAGTCATATACATACGTATTTGTCAACTGCAATCTTTATCTCCTCAATTGGAATAAATTGTTATTCAGTGACAAGATCTTTCTTATGCATCGCACACCACCAGTCATCACCCCGGTTAATATGAGAGGACACCGAGGAGAATGGTGTACTAGATAACGATACATAATCAAAACTAGGTGGAAAGAAGTTATCATGCTTCTACAACTCTCTAGCATCCCCATAGTTCCTTTGACCTAAGTGATGATGATGTGTGTTCTTTTTTGCACTTTGGATCGTTTTTTCTCGCTTTTTTTTGTAAAAAGAAAACATATTAAGTTAGTAGAATATAATTTAAATTAATATAATCAAGTTAATTAGATTATAAACTTACTACATCCTCATTTGACGTCGTCATAGACTCTTTAAAAGTAAGCCAATCCTCCATCTTGATATGCTTCTATATATCTGGAGGGTTATCACCTTGCTTCTCTTCCTTTGATCTGACTCTGGCCATTGTGATCCAACCAAATACCAATTTACCCTTAAAAGCCCTCCATCTAGTGTTCACAGTATATAAGTATTTTTTCTTCAATCTCACCTCGTCCGGAGGTGAAACATATTATGTTTTCCATCATCAACAAATAAATAAGCACATTAGGTCATCATTAGTACAATAAATCCCAAAATTGTAAATGGTATAGTTACGAAAATCATCAACGTATCTTACCATAGTGCTTGTCCACATCAAATCCAACGGGGCAGGAGAAATGTTTCTCCATTTCCAATTGATGTTAAGCCTACGTTGAGAAAGATCGACCCAAATACCATACTTGGCTCGCCACGGACCTAATAGAACAAACGATTGGAAATTCAAACATGTTTCGGTTGTAAGCATGATAAATTATAACTATCTTACAGTCAATAATTACATGTTGGTCTCCCCAACTTATCAAACTGTAAGTACATATCTTCTGTGTTGTTGAGCCTCATCGTGGGACCTCTTTTACTCTTTCTATATGCCTTTGTCTTCCCACTTGACTTCTTCCTCCTCCCTTGTGCACCATAATATGCACTGGTCTGACGACGATCTAAGAATCAAAATAAGGAAACTAAACTAAAGAACGAACAAATAAGTTACATATTCAATATTCACAATAATCAAATAAGCGCGAACCTAAGTGGGGTGGCTGACGTGAATCAGATGTCACCTCAATGCCAAGTAAAGCATTCCGTTCTCTTCTTCTCATGTTTATTTCCCACCAAGCATCTAACGCTTCTGCAGCACTATTTGCAGCACGATCGTTATCCTCCCCCTGGCCAGGCTCCTTTTCTAGGATAAACGGTGCATCTGATGAGTGATCGCTCGAACCTTCACTAGCCATATTTGTAGCACATATATAGAAACAACAAAAAAGTGTTAATTAACAAAATTTAAAATAATACTCCCTCCATCCCAAAATACTCTTGACACTTATCAATGCAAGTAGTTTTAAATTATAAGTTGTTATTTGGTTATCAATTATTATTTTTTATTCAAAAGTAGATGTGATAGGAGTTAGTAGTTAATAAAATAAAAGTAGTATTATTTTATTTTAAGGAGACATAATGTTGGCCATGGTTAGAGTTGGTAGGTAATAAGAGTGGTATTATTTTATTGGGAGGAGAGATAGTGTGGATAAATAATTAAAAGGTAGAATGATTAAAATAACAGTGGGTCATATCCTAAAATAGAAGTGTAAAGAGTATTCTGGGATAGATAAAAAAGAAAAGTGTAAAGAGTATTTTGGGACGGAAGGAGTATATATACACATGCCTCAACATATTATTGTAAGGAAATCTATTAAAAACTCATCAATTTATAATTCAAATTACTCATATATAGGGGTGAAAGTTCGGTGTGCGGTTTGGATTAGGGCCTAATCCAATCCGATCCAAATAAAATTTGGATTTCAATCCGAATCCAAACCAATTAGGGTTTGAATCCGATCCAATCCAATCCGAATTTTCATACTCTAGATTGGATCCGATCCAAAAATCCGATTGTTTTTAGAACTCTAGTTTTTCGATTAAGGGTGCGTTCTGTTCAACTTAAAAAATTAAGTTTCAGGTCCAATAAGTTCAGATAAGTTCAGATAAGTTCAGATAAGTTCAGATAAGGTCTAATAAGTGCAATAAGTTCCAATAAGGTCTAATAAGGTCCAATAAGTTCCAATCAGGTGCAATAAGTTCCAATCAGGTACAATAAGTTCCAATCAGGTCTAATAAGGTCCAATAAGTTCCAATCAGGTCTAATAAGGTCCAATAAGGTCCAAATAGTCAATGTTTGATAAACATTTGTATTATTGTCCACTATTTTGTTATTCATAATTTCATATCACTATTAGCGGATTATGTTATTATTAGAATTTTAATTAAAGTACCACAATGATTATATAGTATTATACTTGTATTAGTGTCTATTATTTTATTATTTATTTGTATTATGTCTATTATTTTATTATTTATTTGTATTAATTTTATTAGCGGATTATGTACTAGTATTTTATAAAATTAATTTTTTGATTTTCTACTAGTATTTTATAAAATTAATTTTTTGATTTTCTACTAGTATTTTATAAAATTAAAACAATACTATTAGATATATTAGTGATGAAAGTTATGTATAGGCAAATATATAAATAGTAATTTTTTTGTTAAATTAATTATCATAACAGATAATTAATAATCATTATTTTTTAAAGGACGAATTATAATAATTATTATTCCATAAAAAATTTTGAGGGGTAGTATTTACGTTAGTGGTAATATTTATGTTATTCATGGTCAATGTTTTTGTCTGATAAGGTCAAATAAGTTTCAATCAGGTTCAATAAGGTCTAATAAGTTTCAATCAGGTCCAATAAGGTCTAATAAGTTTCAATCAGGGTCAATAAGTTCCAATAAGGTCCAATAAGGTCAATCAGGTTCAATCAGGTCCAATAAGTTCCAATCAGGTTCAATCAGGTCCAATAAGTTGAATCAGGTCCAATCAGGTCCAATCAGGTTTAATAAGTTCCAATAAGTTCAGTTCAGGTTCAATAAGTTCAGTTCAGATAAGTTCCAATAAGTTCAGGTCCAATAAGTTGAATAGAACGCACCCTAAATGAATTAAGCACAAAACCAACTTAGTAGATTTAGGAAATGAGGAACTAAGTGCACTTTGTGTTTTAGGGGAAGGGTTGAAGTGCTATGTGTATTGGGCTATGGAGTAGTTATTTTATAAAAAAAATCAGTTAAGCACTTAAACCCAATCCAGATACATAATACAAGGCATATTACTATTTGGTTATATTGGATTTTTGGATCCGATCACCCTCAATCCAATCCGATCTGAAAATCCAATTTTTCAAAAAATCTCAATCCGATCCAATCCGAACACAGTTCAAATCCGATCCGAATTACTAATTCAGATTGGATTGGATTGGATTTTGGATATTATCCGAATAACTTTCACCCCTACTCATATAGAACTTTTTTTACCTTTAATTTTGGTCAATAGATTGCTCGATAACCGTTGTTCCTTCTTGGTGATCCATGCGCATGTAACTATTTTCGATACCAGGCAGATCCATCATATCATCATTTGGGATAGAGAAAAGGGGGCTATCATCAAACTTATCATATTCTTCTTCATCGTCAACATCACCGAATCCTAAAATTTTCCTTTTACCATAAATAACAATGAACCACTGATGATCTCACTAGTAGAATAATTGTTTATTGCTGCGGTCATTAAGTGGCCTATTGCGGCGGTTTTGGCCGCGCAGCAATTAAGGGGGAAACAATAGGTAATTAATATATTGCTGCGGTTTTTAAAATATCATTCAAGAATTAAAGTACAACATATCTCTATTATATGAGGTAAAAAGGTTTATGTAAAATATCATTCAAGAATCAAAGGGGCTTGAAACAAAAATACCAAAAATATAATTATAACAATCACTCACAAGTCAACTAAAATCATAAAATTGCATAATTTACGTTATGCAAATCACTAAAATGAGAAAACTTTACAAAAACTTAAAAATTCACTTCCAAACTACTACAACCTATGAAAAACTGACTTGAAATCAAAGTGTCCACTTTCTTTGCAATTTATGAAATACTGTAGTTAATTCAAAAATCAACTAAAAATTATAATATTAGAAACATAAATATATTCAATAAAATTTATATTCTTTTCATAGAATTTAACTTTGAAAAGTACAAAAAAAAAAAAAAGGTGTGAGACTTAAGTGACATAAACTAAACCAATCAAATTTTGCAACTAAAACAATTATACTTCGTATGTCTAATGTTCAAATTTTGACTCTTATGTCAAAGAAAATCGAGTTTCTAATTCGAAAAAAATGCAAGCACGCATCGCGTGCAAAAAATTATAGTGTGTACATAAGCCATGTCAATTTTTTTTATTAGGAAATTAAGTCAGGCTAACCCCTATAAGACTACTAGCCTATAGAAAACACCAGCACATTGGCTGATAAGGCATGCATAGCATGCGAAGGACATACCCCAGCATAATGCTGGGGGTAAGGATCGAACTCCTGACCTCAGGGCCAAGGGGGAGCGCTCTACCCACTTGAGCTAACTCCTATCCTTTATGAGCCATGTCAATTAACAAAAGTAAAATTAGTTTGCAACAAGATTTGAACTTGTGACCTCTTGCAATTATACATGACACAATTACCATCTCAACCAACTTTCAATCATGTTTGAAGTGTCCACATTATTATATTTGTACCTTTTACATGTCGAGTTTTCCTTTATATATTTCAATGGGATTGGAAAAAAATGCATATCGAGTTTGAAAACACAATACCAACCCGGGGCAGCGCCCTGGCGCAAATACTAGTCTATACAAATATATTAAAAGGCGTGCGAAAGAAAGACTATGTGCCACGTGACACTCTCCTCAAATTTCTAATGTAAACGCTTTATATTCATGTGTACTTCTCACTTTTAAAAATAATGTAAATGCAAGGTATCAAACACATGACCTTTGAAATGAAAAATAAGAGCTTAACCATCAATACACTATGACTTTGTTGTTTAATGTTTCATATAAATATGATAAAGTCTTGTAATAATTGTAGTTAACTAAAAAAGACTTAAAAAGTATATATTTCCTCCATTTTTTTTATTGCTACATTGTCGTTGTATGCACAATAATTTATGCGATGTCACTTTCAAGCTTTTTGGAGTGTACTTTTTGATCCATTGATGTAAAATGATGAGAAAAAGTGAAAAAAGTAGTATTTTTGGGTGGAAAAAGAGAAGAACAAATATTAAAGTACTACTTTATGGTGGACCAAGTACCCGAATTAAGAAAAATGTAGCAATTAAAAAAACGGAGTGAGCACATCTTTAACACTCTTATTATGTAACTTACAACAGAATATTGATGTCATATTATCTTACCACAATTCCTTTTTAGGTATTGTTTTCAAACTCAAAGATTTCAAAAAAAATTTACTTATCATGTCGTGACGTGAAATTTTCAATTTCTTAATAGACAAAAAAAATACGAAAAGTAGCAAAATAAATTATGAAATAAAAAACAATAACATATTTGTTTATTGTAACTGACCCGAGGCATCGCCCGGGAAATAAAAAACTAGTTTAAGATTAAAAAGTACTACATTAACGACTACCCAATTAAGACATGCAAACTAAAAAAATACACAAGAAACCGGGTAAATACAAGCCTATCCGTTATGGTGGGTTTTATCATCATCCACCTCTGCCTCAGCCCTCCCTCAAGTCTTGAAGAAAGCGTTGGACAAGAAGAGTGTGTCTGAAAAACCAACAAAATGGCTTCCAATTCCATACCCACTTCTGAGAAAACTACCAAATGCGAGTTACCCAATTTATTAGCAATATTCCCAGTTATTGCACCAACTTTTAGTCCCCAACAATTCTTCTCTAAACCCACTTCAAATGTTGCACTTTCTCCTGTTGAAGTTCTTCACAATTTCCACAAAACAATCGCCTCAACTGCTGACAAATGTCTTCAATCCCTTCATTTTTCTGCTACCCAGAATCCCTTTCTCAACAAACTCCTCTCTTTCTCATCCTACATTCACAATTTCTCCCAGGTAATTCATTGCCCCTCTTTATCTCTTCTTTTAGATTGTAAAAGATTGATTTTTTTTTGTTGCTTTTTTAGATTGTTTATGAATTATTGTTGGTCGATTGAGTTGAATTCCATTGTGGGTTTTTGCTGAATTTCTTAAATTTGATTATTTAATGGGTCTTGAGGGTGTTTGTTGATGAACATATTGGATGAATTTGGATGAATTGGAGCTAAAATTGACTCGTTCTTTGATTTTTTGGTAAACAATAGAATAATAAATTGCCGTTGCAAAGAGCATATTAAGAAACGAACTATCCTTTTAGAATATCAATTACTTACCTGATGTTACTTGTTATTGTAAAATGCTCTCATGTCATGTGCTATACAAACAAGACATAATGTGGTATTTGCTGGTTAAATATGCTAATAAATCTGATCTTATCTACTCTATGGTTTTTGTTTAGCGCCAAATAAGTGTGTTTAGATGATTATTGCAGGTGAGTGTAAAAATTGGAGTTTTGTGTTTGGTTGGAGGATCTCTATTCTCTTGGGGTGTTTATGTATGTTACTTTGGGTAGAATTGGGTGGTACGGTTGTCTGAATCTGTAACGAGTATGATGTGTTTGAGAATGTTAAAACGAGCAGTTAGAATAGAGAAATTGATAATTATCAGGGCTAATAGTAAATTTGGGTGTAAGAGTGTCAATGGTATCTGCAAAAGTAGAGATTCGTTGTCATTTGGTCGAGGGTTACAAGATTATTGGTTTACATTTGGGATCCTGGACTAGGTATGGTTAGTCATGTACTCATGTTCAAAGAGTATGAGAATGAATTGATGTGGATGAATCAGATACTTCTTTCCGTTGTCGAATGGGCATGTTCATCATATGCACTCTAAGGGAGGACTAGGGCATCATTGGAGACTTACTGAACCACTTTTTGAGTAAGAAGCAATAACCCAGCGTATACTCAAATCTTAGAACTTTTTCCCAGAAGCTGATGTATCCGGATGGATAGTAGCTTAGTTTCTTGCAATCTTCACTCAATCGGATGAAACTAAGCGGTTCTAGTTAATTGTCAGGTTTCAATCACCAAACTCTCAGATTAAGAAAGAATTACGACGATTAATGTGGCTTCACACACCAAATTAATTAATCTAAGCTTGATACAGGTTTTCCACGCCTGATGGATCACTTCCACTTACTAATCATAATAGTTCTCAAGCAGAGTCTTAGAAGTCACACTTCTCAATTCAACTCCATAAATGAAATTCCTACAACCCAAAAGCTATAGTTAGAGCCAATTAAGCCACGATTTTTTGTAGGAAAAGAAACTAAAACCTATTAGTAACCCTATCATACTTTGGAAGTAAAAATATGCCTTAAGCCTTATATGACTACAAAAGTTAAATCTAAACTAATTAAGATAGTTAGCAACCTTGGATTACAAGGAAAACACCTTTGAAAAATCTGTAATTAGAAGGTTCACAAAACTATGTGGAACTAGGAAGTCCAACTCCAAGTTTACTTCCCCCTTGGTTCCAATCAACTTTCCATAATAATACTTGGATTGATTTAGGAAGACTAAAAAGTTGCAAACAACTACTGAACGAGCATTTGATCAGAAATTTTGATGTCCAAGCAATATACAATCTCCAAATAGCTAGTTTGTACTAAAACCAAGTTATTGGTTGCTTTTCTTGATCTCCAAGCAAGTGCAGACTTTCATCCAACCATCCTACTCGCTTGATCATGAAATAAAGACTCTCAAAAAAGACCAATATGATCCAAACTTATTGAATTAAAGCTGAAAAGATGAACAGCTCTAAACCATCAACATGAACTTGAAGAACCTCAAAACTCTTCACGAACTTCAAGATTTTCCATATAACCTTTTAAAACTTAAAGAACTAGATTTAATGGCTTTATATCCATATCATAAGCAGATCTGAAATCTTTGTATTTGCTTCATGTAAAATATATAAATGTATTCTTAGGGGAACTGCCACAGGAAGTCATGCTTTCAGCTTTTCATAATGTCCCAAGTTATGGAGCTGAAAATGCATGTCTACTCTTTATGGCTGAGTTCTTTGTATGTACTCTGTAATCAATGGAGTTTTGTGTGCTAACTAGTTAGAGGTAAGACTATGTACATCTAGACTTTTACATCCCTCAAACAACAAGATACACATTAGTTATAGTTAACTTATCATTGTTCTAATTGAATCTTCTTTTGCTCTGAAGTCTGAAGTACAGTAGTTTGATAGAAGGATAACCTCTTTTAAAAAAAAGGACAAAAAAAATGAAAAGATGCAGGAGAGGCTGCAAACACTAGAGACAAAATTAACACATGCTTGAAAGCTACACACTCATTATTTGGCCAGTTCTTACTGAATTATTTTCGGCTTAAGGAGTCGCTGAAAACAGCTTTCACTATCACAACCAATATCCGGCCAGTAGTGATGGTTTCCGATTTTTTTTTTATGCCAACTTGCTGTTTTCCTGTTCTGGCTCTGTTATTTGTGTAATTTCACACCTCAAAGGCACACAAACTGAGTATGAAATTCCTCCAAATGAACAAAGATTTCCCTGTAAAATGACTTGCTTTGTGGTATCAGCATCTTCACCTCAACTCCTCCATTTCCCCCCCTTGAAGGACACAGAGTCATATTCTTGCTATAAGTAGTATTCTATCCATTTCTCACAGATCTTGTGTATTTGGCAAAAGAAAAAAAATTCCAAACTTGTTGATTTATTTGCTGTACAACTACAAAGAGGGCTGCTTTCCTTTAACCTTGGATTGTCTTGATTGAATATGGTTAGAGGTGAAGTGAATTGAATACCTTGCAGGCTTGCACAATACCGAATATCCATTGGAAAGGGTAACGGAATGTTGTAAAATTTAGGGAGGTTGCTGAAGTAGTACAATTCTTGGTTTTGGTTGGAATTTCAGACCAATCTACAATCATTGACAACATATCGAGCTTTCAAAATGACCAGATAACCTTTTCGTTTCAGGTGCATTGCAGAAGCCACAAGAGTTTAAATTCTCTGTCAAGTCACAACTTTGCTGCTGTTTTACCTGGTGATTCAGTCGCAGGAATAGTAGTCACTAATGGCATTCTGAATTTTCTGAATATCTACAACACATTGTTAGTTGTCAGGCTTGTTTTGACATGGTTCCCGAGCGCTCCACCCCAAATTGTTAGTCCCCTCAGGTATGCTTGCAATATGATCCTGATTAGGATCGACCATTAATTATATTCCTGTTATTTCTGAAATGCTAAAGGAAAAGCTTGTTTATATGATTAATGACAATTTCCTGATTTTCAGCACCTTGTGTGACCCCTACTTGAACATCTTTCGTGGAATCATCCCACCCCTTGGAGGAACCTTGGATTTGTCTCCCATCTTGGCATTTCTTCTTCTGAATGCTTTTACAAGCGCTGCTGCAGCACTTCCTGCTGAACTGCCACCAGCTATGGTATCTCATGAAGGCTCACAGTCACTCAAGCCAGGCTTATCAGATCTAACATCCTCACAGAAGAAGTGGCAGACAAGACTACAGAGTAAGAGATCGACTGCTCCCGAGGTTTGATTGCCTTAATCAATCCTTAAGAATCATCGTACCTATATCTACTATTATGGTACTTAGGCGGGTGAGAATCTGTAGAGTTGTGCTTGACAAGAAGCTTTATTCTCTTATATCTTCTTGTGCTCGACGGCGGAATTTTCATTTTGATTTATGCTTTTTTTTTATGATCAAATTTTCATAGTAGTGTTTTCTGTATATTATGAGCACTAGATATTCATATAGTCAGTTGTTTAACTGTAATGTCGATTTGTTTTAGCCTGTTTTTTACATTGTTCTTCTGTTAATAATGCTGGTTGAAATTATGAAGTATGATGTGGTACAACCGTACAATATGTATGCACTGTGCTATATACTTGTGACCTGTGGAAGTGCTAGATAATGCACGCAGGAATCTGATTCCAAAATCAGAAGCCGTGATGAATACTTTGCTGACTGCTAATTGGTCAAGAACAAACTTGTAGAAAAAGCTTTAAAGCATATGGTTTTCAGAAAATCATATGCCCGGCCCATGATCATATCTAGGTTTTCTAGAAAGATTCTTCCTATGATTTATGAAAAACTATGACGTAGACCCGTAGGCATCGTCACTAGCTGTAGGCTTTTCTATGAAATTAAGGGCTTGCATACAATTGTTGTTTCTTTAACCTTCTAGAACTAGAATTAGTCATAATAAAATCTGAATTAGAACCATTTTATTTATAAAATGTGGGTCTACAATCATTCTAAACTATTCAATATTCACGATCATATCTATTATGACCAATTGACCACTTAAGAATCTTAGAAGGTACAATACAAAGATGATTAGGGTAATTTTCTCTAAAGGTTAGAATACACACAAATCTTGTTCTAGATTTGTTAACAAATTACTTGTTTGGTAGACGGTAATATACGTAGGTAAAGCTAACAATGTTTTGGTTTAATTTTGTAAGAATAGTTCTAAAGCATATTTTTTTCTTAGGGGGCGTTTGGTTCACTAAGGGGAAAGGGAAAGGGTTTAAGAAAGGGAAATAAGGTGAATGGAAAGCCAAACCCTTAGATTTAGTTGGTTGTTTGTTTCAAAATGTCTAAGGGAAACCCTATCATTTAACCACCACAGATCTTCCTTCAACCACCACTGTATATCACCCTTAACACCGCCACCCTTCACCTCTTTTCCGGTCGTCGTCCCCCTCCCCTCTTTTCCGGTCGTCGTCCCCCTCCCCTCTTTTCCGGTCGTCGTCCGCCTCCCCTCTTTTTCGGTCGCCACCCTTCCCCTCTTTCCTGGTCGTGGTGGGTTTCGTGGTTGGTGGTATGGGTTTCGGGGGTGGTGGGTAATTTTCGGCGGGTGAATTAGGGTGGTGCTGGGAATCACGATGGAGGGGTGTCGATGGTCGTATTAGGGTTCCGGTGGTTGGGTTAGGGTTGCCGGCAGGTGGTGGTCAAGGAAGCGGTTCTGGTGGCGGTTGGGTGGTGGTTGAATGAGTAGGTGGAGGAGTCTAGTGGTGGTAATGATTGGGTTGATAAGGATTGACGAAGTCAATTCTCCCATATTCTATCCTATGCTAAGATTTTATCTTTTACTAAGTCTTAGCTAATGTATTCCACTTGTACTTATCTTTTCTTAACTGCATGCATTTACGTAGCTTTGTATAGTTATCTTTTTATCTCTTCCTAAAATATAGCTAACAGTTGTAAACCTACTGCTTGTATATTTATATGCGAAAATCATCAATGAGAAAATTCATTCATTTTTTCTCTCCAAAACATTCTCTTCTTTATATGGTATCAGTCTCGATCTTCTTCTCTGTGTCGAACTACTTCTCCCATGGCTGCCTCCAACCCCCCTCCCTCCTACGACATTCCCAACGGTGCTGACCCTTCTCGGCCCTTCACCTTTCTCAACATCCACAACACCATTAAACTCCAATCCACTAATTACCTCTCCTGGAAACTTCAAGTTGAAGCCATTCTTATTGGCCATGACCTTTATAAGTTCGTTGATGGCACCTTCCCTTGCCCACCTCCCGTTCTTGCTCCTGATGGCACCGAAACCTTGAACCCCGATCGTGTCTATTGGATACGTCAAGATAAGCTTCTTTTCGGTGCCCTAGTTGGTACCTTATCTCAACCTCTTGTTCCCTTAATCTCCCGCACAACCTCCTCCCACACCTTGTGGGAAACTCTAGCCAAAACCTATGCGCTTCCTAGCCGCGGCCACATTAAACAACTCAAGGACCAACTCACCCGCACCACCAAAGGCAACTCCTCTATTACCGAATTTTTGCACGCCATTAAGGCCTGCGCTGACCAACTTGCTTCCCTTGGAAAACCTATGGACCATGAAGATCTTATTGATCGCATCCTTGTCGGTCTCGATGACTCCTACACTTCCGTTATCGAGTCCGTCAATGCCCGTGATACCCCTATCTCATTTGAAGAACTCCATGAGAAACTCATCAACAAGGAGCTCCTTATCAACCAAACTCGCTCTCAACTACACACTCCCGCCACCGCGCTCGCCGCGGTTGCTCGCCCACAAAATCGCCCACCTGGCCGAAACCCAAACCCCGGTCTACTCCCTCACCCCTCCACTTCTTCTCGCTCTCACCCTCGGCCCTTCTTAGGTAAATGCCAGTGGTGTCGTGAGCAAGGCCACGTCGTTTCTCACTGCCCTATATTTACCGCAAAGTTTCCTACCGCCACCCCACCCCCTCCATCTCCTCCTACCAACCGTCCATCCCCCACCACGCCTCAAGCCCATCTCGCTCATCTTCCCTCCTCTTCCTCTTCCTCTCAATGGCTCCTTGATAGTGGTGCATCTCACCACGTTACTAATGACCTGAATAACCTCTCCCTTCACACTCCCTATGATGGCACCGAGGAACTTATCATAGGTGATGGTACGGGTCTTCACATATCTCACATTGGCTCTCTCACTATCTCCTATCTCTCTCACTCTATTACTCTCACTAATGTTTTATGTGTTCCATCTATGTCTCGTAATGTTGTTTCTATTTCTCAACTTTGTCTTGACAATAATGCCTCTATCGAATTCTTATCTCATTCTTTTATTGTGAAGGATCTCAAAACGGGGGCATCTCTATTCCAGGGTCCGGGTAAATCAGGCGTTTATGAACTTTCTTCAGCTTCGCCTCAAGTTTTCACAAGCACCACTTCTCTTGACTGGCATCACCGCTTAGGGCATCCATCTCAAAAAGTTTTTAGGCATCTTATATCTCGGAATAATCTCAATGTTTCTAGTATCTCCACTCTAGATTGTAATGCTTGTGCGTGCAATAAAAGTCATAAACTTCCCTTTTATGTCTCATCTATCTCATCCACTGCACCTTTACAATATGTTTATACTGACTTGTGGTCTTCCCCCATTATCTCTCATGATGGCTATAAATACTATGTTATTTTTATCGATCATTTCTCAAAATATACATGGCTTTACCCTCTCAAACTCAAATCTGACACTAAACCGGTATTCATTCGGTTCAAAGCGTTAGTTGAAAAATATTTCCAAAAACCTCTCATCTCCCTTTACTCCGACAATGGTGGCGAGTATGATGCTCTCAAAGACTACTTATCCATTGATGGCATCTCTCGTCTCACCACCCCTCCCCATACTCCCCAACATAATGGTTTTTCCGAGCGCCGTCATAGACATATTGTCGAATCTGCTCTCACCCTTCTAACTCACTCCTCCATGCCCCTCACCTACTGGACAAATGCGTGCGCTACCGCCGTATATCTCATAAACCGCTTACCTACATCTACCCTTCACAATGCTTCCCCCTACTCTACTCTCTTTGGCACCGAACCAAATTATCTTAAACTCCGTAGCTTTGGGTGTCTTTGCTATCCCTGGCTCAAACCTTACACCTCTCATAAACTACAACAAAAATCTATACCCTGTGTGTTCATAGGTTACTCTTCCTCCCAAAGTGCCTACTACTGCCTTGATATCACTACCACTCGAATCTATTGCTCTCGTCACGTTCACTTCGTTGAACATGTTTTTCCCTTCTCCTCACAAACAACCTCCACTCCCTCTCTCCCAACTCTTCTCGATGAATGGTGTCCCTTAGCCATTCCCACACTCACGCCAACTAACCCCCCACCCGACCCTGCCACCTCCCTCTCAAACAACTCTCCCTCTCCTTCCTCCCCGCCTAACGATCTCCGCTGCTCCCACTCACCTCCACCCACGCCCACCCCCTCTCCCTCTTCCGTATCCTCATCAGCCCACACGGCTCCCGCATCCCCTACTCTACCTACATCTCCTACCTCCTCACCCTCCTCGTCTCCTGCCTCCCCTCTCTCCCCTACACCCCCCTCACCTCCCCCTACCCATACCCACAACACCCGTCTCAGTCACGGGATTCGCAAACCTCTTGCCAAGCTCAACCTCACTGCCATCTCACAAGAAACCGAACCTCGCAATATCACTCAAGCCCTAAAAAGCCCTGTGTGGCGCAAAGCCATGGATGAAGAAGTTTCGGCACTCCTCCAAAATAAAACCTGGACCTTAGTTCCACCCTCTCCCTCCCACAATGTCGTCACATGTAAGTGGGTCTTTCGAATTAAGAAAGATCCCGAGGGTAACATCTCCAAATACAAAGCTCGATACGTCGCGCGCGGATTTAACCAACGTGTTGGCATTGACTACAGCGAAACCTTCAGTCCTGTAGTCAAGCCCTCCACGGTTCGGTTGATTCTCACTCTTGCAGTCACTCAAGGGTGGAATCTACGTCAACTTGATATAAATAACGCGTTTTTGCAGGGAACACTCACTGACGAAGTATACACTATTCAACCTCCTGGTTATGTTGATCCTAACTTCCCCAACTACGTGTGCAAGTTGAATAAAGCGCTCTATGGTCTTAAACAAGCACCGCGCGCATGGTACACCGAACTCCGTCAACATTTGCTTGATGTGGGGTTTCGGTCTACAATATCCGACTCCTCCCTCTTTACTTACAAGTCCAATAATGTTCTTATCTATTTAATTGTCTATGTTGATGACATTATTGTAACAGGCAACAATTCCATGGCTCTTGATACTTTTGTTTCACAGCTTGCTTCACGCTTCTCCCTAAAAGACTTGGGCGCTTTATCGTACTTTCTTGGTGTTGAAGTCCTAGCTCATCCTCAAGGTCTCTTCCTTAGCCAAAAGAAATATATTCAAGACCTTCTCTGCAAAGCAAACATGGAAGACGCCAAACCTGTAGCTACTCCCATGGCCACGGACCCCCCCCTCACTCTACATGGTACTCTCCTGCCTGACCCGACTCCCTATCGCCAGCTCGTCGGCAGCCTTCAATACTTGGGTCTTACGCGGCCCGATGTGGCCTTTGCTGTCAACAAGCTTGCGCAATACATGCAACGTCCAACCACTGACCATATGCAAGCTCTCCGTCGCATTCTTCGCTATCTTCATGGTACTTCGCATATGGGCTTACTACTTTATAAAGATACACCACTGACTCTTCACGCATACTCTGACTCGGATTGGGCTCGTGATACTGATGACTACATCTCCACTACAGCCTACATTGTGTATCTTGGTAAAAATGCCATTTCATGGACTTCGCGGAAGCAACGCACGCGTGCTCGCTCCTCCACCGAAGCCGAGTATCGCGCCGTCGCCAACACCACTGCTGAACTTCTTTGGGTGCGTAATCTTCTCGAGGAACTTGGCTGCAAGGTTCCCCAAGCTCCCGTCATCTACTGCGACAATGCCGGGGCAACTTATGTGAGCGCCAATCCCGTGTTTCATTCCAAGATGAAGCACCTGGGTCTTGACTACCATTTTGTTCGCGAAAATGTGCAAGCAGGTCTGCTTCGTGTTTCCTACATATCTACTCGTGACCAGCTTGCCGATGCTCTTACGAAGCCTCTCTCACGTGCCACCTACAATTCATTGGTGCGTCAAATTGGCCTCTCCTCTTGGCCGCCCAATTCGCGGGGGCGTGATAAGGATTGACGAAGTCAATTCTCCCATATTCTATCCTATGCTAAGATTTTATCTTTTACTAAGTCTTAGCTAATGTATTCCACTTGTACTTATCTTTTCTTAACTGCATGCATTTACGTAGCTTTGTATAGTTATCTTTTTATCTCTTCCTAAATATAGCTAACAGTTGTAAACCTACTGCTTGTATATTTATATGCGAAAATCATCAATGAGAAAATTCATTCATTTTTTCTCTCCAAAACATTCTCTTCTTTATATGGGTTAGGTTGTGATGGTTTGATGGTGGTGGTTGGATGGTGAAGGAGGTGGTCAATGATGAGTCAAAGAAAGGGAATGTGAAACCTTGGGGGGGGGTGGGTAATCAGATTAGAGGGATTTGGGGGTAAGGAAGGGAAAGGGGAGGAAAAGAAACCCCCAAAACAAACAACATCAAAAGGAATCAAGAGGTTCTATTCCCTTTCCCTTTCCAGTTTACCCCAAACCAAACGCCCCCTTAATGTGTAAAGCGAGAGGGTATGGGTGTGCTTAAAAGAACTCGTTGAAAATGCACAAAGATTTACATATCTCTTTGTCTCAACCAAAAGGAGATCTTAGCGATAACTAGGCAATTTCCGAATGTACTAGTCTAGACTCTAGATGTGCACTTTAATGTAGCACTAACCATAAGCATATATTCCCAACTTAAGTGGTGGCTTTCACAGAAGAAACACACATACACACACACTAGCATTTCTGAAATGGACTCATCAACTGCTGTAAGGAGAAGTAGCCGGTTTTCTTCATATGAGAGGCTTCTAGTCATCATCTTCACCATAGTAGCTGTGATTTCCCCTCTTTACATTGATCGAAGAGCAACGATCGAGCTCGAAGATGAAGAAGAAGAATCACTCAATGTGGCATCTCTTTTACCTCTACTGGTCTTGGTTGTAATCCTGGCGATTTTCATATCCTGCTACTTGGAACAGAACAGGTTTGATCCTTACTGGATTCACAGAGTTGGGGGTTCTTCTGGAGGGATTATTCTTATCCTCACTATTCTTAGTCTAGTTTTGAAGTATAAATCATGATGTTACTTTACAGTCAAAGGGTGGAGATTCTATTGTATTCCTTTTTTTTTTCCAAGGTAGTTTGAAGTTTAACTTCAGATGTTATTAGTCTTTGTATGTGATTAGTCTTTGTATGTGACTTCAGTATAAGTGTACAACATGATTCAATGAGCTCTTGTATTTATTTTAGCTAGACTTAACATTGTGATAGTAAAACTTCCTAATTGTGTAACTCAATCCAAGGGGAAGGTGAAATTAAGAATTTTTTTTTATATTTGATTCTTGTTTTAAATCTACAGACATATTGACGTGGGTGAATCAGACCGTCGTGCCTGGAAGTTTTTTAGCAACTTAGTCACTGGTGTACGCTAAACAACCAAGTACATGGTTGTGTTATTGTGTACTCTTGTTTTCTCCTGAAACGAGGTATTCACAACTCAAATTAGGAAACCAATTGTGTCTTGATGTAAATAGGATGTTTACGCCGTTTTAGAAGAGAACTCCTAGAAAAAGGATCTGGGTGTTTATAAATTTAAAACCCAACAATTTACAAGGTGTAGATTGAAAGATAACGAGTCTTGTATAACCATAAGTCCATAACATACATCGTTCAAATTTTTTGTACAAAGGGGTGTCTTCCTCACGGTTCTCGGGTTTCCACATTATATCATCTTGTATCCTTTATTGTCATCCTTGTTAGTTTATGTTTGTGATTTTCGCAGTATTATACTGTTAGATTGCGCAAATTGAGAGCTCAGTATTCTAAGTTTCTAACAGCCTAACACCAACGATTTGTGAGCTATGCCTAAAATTAGGCGTTTTATTTGCGGCTTTAGAGCACAAGGTGAGGTGAGGGTTTTAGAGTTCTCCTAATTCTTACTCCATGATTTCTCTCCTCAAGCTATTGTAATCCATCTAGAAGGATGATTTAGGTTAAAGTTTCTTTCTAAGCTAAGAAGCTTCACTTGGATCTTTCCTAATAAGAATTAGCCAACCGCAGAGAAATAAAAATTAGCATTCAACTCCTTTTTAAAGCAGATATACTGAGTCTTACCAGTAACTAATCTACAGGTACAGAGCTATTAGCAGATTGCTTCTTGAAAATCCCACAGAAAATAAAACACATAGTGAATGTTCCCAAGACAACAAAGAGATGTATTTTTCAGGTAACCACATCCTTCCTCGGCCTCCTTTCGTTGTGGGGGAGGGCTTACAACCAATCTCATTATACTACAAAGGAGAACAACTAATCAAGAATGACCAATGAATTACATATAACAACCAACAGATACAAGAAATCAAGTGGATGGTTTCGAAGGAATTCCTATCATACACCAAAAACAAATCCAATTACAGCCAAAGCTCCTAGAATGCAATTCAACAGATGGTATGATTGAAACCTATTTCGAGCACTATTACAATCATCATTGGCACCACTGAAACAACCTGGTCTACTCACCTTAGCCACACCGTCCTCAAGAACAAAGCTACTGTTAGATTTACCATTGCTGAAGAGCACACACCAGAAATATGGGGATCCGCCCTCAGACCCACTAACTGCAGCACCCACTTCACTGTGGTTCTTACTGTTGAGAATGTTCAAACTCTTTTCATCCTTCATTAGTAACTCTGAGAATGCTCTATCAGGCTTGATATATTCAGACTGACACCCAAGAAAGCGCCCAGTGATTTGGGTCAGGGTTGCAGGCTCCACGTTGCATTCAGGGGCAAATGTCTCAGAAAAAGCAGAATCCTCCGGCTTCTTAGCTTTGGGACCCCCCACATCGTCACAACTGCCTTCATAAGCTTTAATGTATTGCAAAGCAATGCAAGCCAAACCAGGATTGCTGTAGAGGGCTGTTAAATGGTGTGCAGTTCTATTATCATTTAGTATTGCCACAAGCTGGTCAGCTGGGTTATTCGTTACTTTGCCTGTCAATAGAAGTAATAAGTGGTAAATTTAATAGTAAGCTTGTTTCTTCAACAGCATACTTTCTGACAATATAATTGCTTGTGTGAACTCAAGGGATAGGGCAGATTGGATGAGGTGCAAACCTATTAGGCTACTACGGAGATAACTACATCTACCCACTGGTCGGATAACCCACAGTCTTACATGATACACACAAATCATACTATGGCTTATTGTTACTGAGTTGCATCTCACTAACTACTTAACACGATATCATATGGGTAATCTACCAAGGATATATTTACTTTCTTGCTATTTCTACTTTAGTAAAACCGGGTGCGAATTGATGTTATTAGTTCGAAAGTAGTTGTTCAAAGCCAATTAATCTCTGGATCAGTAACACAGAGTTTCTTTGAAAGGGAGGAACTTGATCACTTTGATAGACGGACATCAATAGCAGGGACACTAAGAGTTTTATGGGTTTAAACTTTCTAATTCTATTTTACACCTAAACATTTCACCTAATTATACTACTATAATCTAGCTTCGATTTCGAATTGCACCATCACAGTAAGCTTGAAAATGCCAGGAAAAAAGGCAAGAAAATTGATAAAAACTACCCTATTTCATAACAAGGAGTAAAAAGGAGGCACAATAATGAATTACTCCTAAACCCCAAATAAAGATGCAACAACATTTATTCAGGAATCTAACAATGGCTTCTACCCAAATCAAAAGTACCCACAATGTAAAAAGAGAGAAAATTAAATGCCATCATAAAAGAAAAAAGTACAAACAGCATAATAATTGCAAAAATAACCAAAAGATTCCAGATTTGATCTAGAAAACCAACTTGAAATCAGAAAGATGAGTCCATATGAATAACTAACAAAAATTGAAACAGCTGAAACTGCAAAATATATGTTGAAATGAAAAAAAAAAAACTTACTTTGAGTGTCAGTAGCAGAAGCTGAGAAGAAGAGAAAATAAGCAACAGTAAGACATAAACATAATTGGATATTTTGGTTGAGCATTGTATCTGTTGTTGGGTTTCTGGAGTGTCTGGAGATGATGAGTGATGAGAAAGAAAGAGATGCGAGAATGAAGCAGGGGATGCGTCGGTGTGGAGTGAAGCTTTTTAATATTTCATGTGTATGGTTCCATGTCCTACTGTTCCAGCCAGCTTTTGCGCGTGGGTTTAGTCGACCAACATTTTTGAACAATATTATACAAAGGCGAAGGGTGTTCACAAAAAACAAGGCCATAAATCTCTAGAAAGTAAGGATTTAAGATTAGGTAGGAAATTACAATTTTGGATCAGATTATCGAATTATAATGTTTTGTCTGCTTTATTTAGCATATTTGCATATATAATGGATTCTTAAAATATATTTATATTATTGATATAATTTGTTACCAAAAATTATATATTATGGATTTTTTTCCAAATTGCTTAGTTCAATATAATATGGCTTTAGTTTGGGCGTAATTTACAATTTGGAAATGATGACTAAAAAATTCAGATCAATATTTAGTCGAAAAAGAAATCCAATTTAAATTTTCACACTAGATCAGATTTTTAACAATCTTATCCACTCTATTAAATTAGAGTGGTAGTTTATTCTTTTTATTCTATTACAAAATTTATTGACTAATATTATGGCCGGCATGATTAGATGACTTCTGCCAATTAACGTTGTCATCGAAGTTCAATTGATGTCTGCACTCTTTACAGACTTGCCTTTGCTTCATTAATGCTACCGCCATGTACGGGGCCGCCACTAATCACGTGGAATTCCTCAACTCTAGACTGAACATATTGGCTATTGCACCGCAACAGATCTCCTCTCGAAGCACGAGCCTTGTATTGAGAGAAACAACCCCTTCGAATCATATCAAGTGTACTGAAGATTGATAAATAGTTGGGACAAAAGGAGGTAGAACACCATAATTGAATTGATCCTATCAATTTTTCATATTTATAGTCAAAACAAACTTTCGAGTGGTTACCACATTATAAAATTGTGAATGAGTGTACACTACTACTATATTTACCATCTGCTTTTGCAATTTGTTACACTAGCCTATAACATGTTATTACTCCTCTCATTTTCTTATAAGTGTGTTTTTTCAAAGTAAAAAAACGAAAATTTAAATCAATATTCAGCCAAAATCCAGACCTACCTTTCTATTCCGAACCTTTCATCCCCATCTAGATTTTCTCCACTTTCCTTTATCCTCCCACAAACTACAGAACTCTTACATTTACATTTCACATACTCAACCAAATTCCAACCCAATTTCTCTTCTTTACCCACTTCCATCTCTTTTCCACTAATCTACGTTGTCTTCAGGTACATGAATCTGACTTTACTTATGTATGTATATTGAAGAGCTGGTTTTATCTTTTAGATGCTTGCAGTTTTCAGTCGTGTGTCCATGGTCGTCATGGAAGTCATACCACTTGTTTCATGTTCTTGTAGAACATTTTCTTTTACCTCTACCATTTATCACTTTCAATGAATATTGCATAAATTTGGTCCCTGGTGGAAGTCAACTGAGTGTATGCATCAAAGATTTCCTTTGTAAACTCCTCTCCTCTAAAGGTTTTGCAGCCAAGGGAAATCTTGAACTGAGACCCTTTTCTTAGGCCTTCATCAAAGCCAAAACGACCCTATCTTGTTGCAGACATGTGATTGCGACCGCCTCGACGTTGAAACAACCAATAAAGTCATGACGGCTTTCATTTTCATCTTGCTTGATTGACAATAGTTCACTAGGCGTACACTCACAGTGTCGAAAACCAATTTTGTGCAATACCGAATTTCATATAAGGATTATGGTGGATAACATACCATTATTTATTAATAGAAAAACATCCCAACTTTGACGATAAACCATCAAACATCAAACAAGACTAACGAAGCTTGAACACACGAAATATTAAGCCAGCATAACTACCTTTTGAAATGTGGGTGTAGTTGGGCCCACATTAAAAATTGATTTATAGTATTTTTGTTTTTCAAAATCTAAAAATTTGTAGTTTTTTCCTATGAAAGTTGGACCATTAGCACCCATTAATATAATAATAAAAAAACGTTCCCACTAATATATAATTCTCAATATGTGGCTAGATTACTCCACATGTGTAGGGATGAGAGGAAGTGAATGGTACTGCACAAATTAAAGATTGGTTTAGAGATTGATGATCTAGAAAATTCCTCTTGAAATAGAAAAAAGACAAAAGTTATTACAAATATGCTATCAAATAAAAAACAATCAAACTCATCCTTACCAAGTTTAAGGTAGTTTATCAACTTTATTTTTTTATGGTCAAAAAAGTATTTGAATGAATTTAATTATATAACTCGACTTTCTATTTAATTTTGCGCATAGGGTATGTTTGGTTGGGAGGAAAGTATTTTCCAAGAAAACTATTTTTCTCACTTCCTCTGTTTGGTTTGTATCGAATCAAGGTAAAGAAAATATGAGTTGAACTTCATTTTTCAAGGGTGGAAAATTACTTTTCCTATTGAGACAAGGGAAGTTACACCCCACAATTCTCAACAATCACACAACATGAACAAATAAAAATAGGTTCATAGGAAAGTTACTTTCTTTGCAACCAAACAAACAAAAATCAATCTACAATTGAGTTTTCCTCTGGAAAATGATTTTCGTGGAAAACCTCATTCCATTGAAATAATTTTGTTTTGTGCAGATTTGCAGCTACTAGAGTGCACTTGCATGGTTAATAGCTTTGTGGCTATTTGTGGAGTATATGGTGTCATCGAAATGATGTTCTCTTCGATCAGAAATGTGGTGGTTAATCCTGTTGTTATCTTAAAAATCATTGAGGTTAATAGCAAGCGAGGGAGCTGGAAGTTGAATGATGCTGATGTATCTTCTTCAGTCCTTGGTGTAGCTATCAAAAAACAAGATCATGTACGGTGTGTATGGGGAGTTCCTTCTTCTCCAATGATGATGGTCAAGGTTGATGGTGTTTAGAAGCCTACTAATAGACAAACAGGTACGTGGTGGGCTGCTATTGCTTGGAGTATGTGGTGTAACAATGAAGTTATCGATGGGGGACTCCGGGTGTTTGCTTTAGATCCCATGCACACAGAGCTCCTAGCCTGCTAGCCATACTTCAGGGATTACGCGAGGCGATGAGGCTTTCAAAGTTGGTTGTTATTAGGTCAGATTCCAAGCTAGCTGTGCAAGCAATTCTCAATCCTTTAGGAGTGAATGTTCTTTATCAAACTCTTGTATTAGACGTTAGGCAATTAGCATTATGAACTAAGTATCTTTCCATTTTTAAAGTTACTCTGCGGGTATTCTTGAGGCTCATATTCAAGCAACTAATTCTTTTTTTTTTGCAATAGAGAGAAAATCCAACAAAAGAAAAAAAATAAACCAAACCACTAAAATAAATAATTAAACAACAACTAAACGTGGCCAAGCCACTCCTCTGATGTCTTCCTCCATGATACTGCTGAGCTCCAAGGGCGGGTTGGGGTAGATAGTGATCTTCTCAACTTGTTCAACTCTATGATTTGCATACCAATATACGGCACGGTTACCTTCGCGATAAACATGAATGAAAAGGACCTCCCACCGAGGATCCGAGGCAAGCTGCTTACACTTGTTAAGTATATGAATACGTTCCCACCATAAGAAGAATAATTGCATTGGACAAGCTTTACGCATGCCTGATTATCCATTCCCACAATAAGCTTTTTTATCCCAGCCTCTCGAGCCATTTCAAGTCCATATAGGACTGTCATCATCTCGGCCCTAGTTGTGCATTTGTCAAAGTGAGAAGCGTAGCCCATCTGTTACAAACCACGGTGGTCATGGATGATACCCCCACACCCCGCATCACCAAGAGGTTGCTTCGAAACCCCCATCTGAATTTAAACGATACCAATCAGGTGAGAGACACTTCCACCTAATAAGAGTTTCCATGTTCTCCCTAATTTGATACTCACCCATCAATTCATCCCGATGCAAATTTTTCCAAACCTCTTCAAATTTCGCTTGTATATAGGAATCCACTGATATCTATTGGAATTTCTTGCTTAAGTCCAAAAATCCAACAATTTGTCCATCTCCAAATCCACCAACATGTTATAGCAAAGTAGGAGGGCCAAATGTCATCCTGACGAGCAAATGTTGCGAGATATCCAACATTGTAGGGTACCAGAGAAATCTCCGCCCTATGTGTACCTCCAAAAACTTTTGTCCAAACGTGACGAGCAGTGGGGCAATCACGAAGGAGATGCGCCAACGTTTCCTCCTTGTCTCCACATAGCTCACAAAGTGGATCATCAACAAGTAAGAATGAGGACTTTGGGAGAATTTATTCAAACAATTTCTTTGAGTGCCACTAAGAATTCACGGCTGCCAGTCTCTTGCACATTCCAAATCATGCACGTGATTTGGGAAAGGTTTAAAGCTAGAGGGGGATATTTATCAACCATATTAACTAGGACAATATTTAGAGAGCTTAGGAAAGCCGAAGAAATCAATCGCAATAGGCAAGAGATCAGATTTCATTGGGAATTAGTAGATTCACCACCAATTCTGGTTGTGTTGGCATCGGTGCGATCCACGATTGGATCCTCACTTCCAACTTGTGGGACAGGGGAATTTTCATTGCCATATATGGTCTTGTCATGGTTCTCCCCAAAAATATGCTTTTTTCGGGGGGGGGGGAGGGGGGGGGAGGGAGGTCATCGATGGGATTGGAGTAGGGGTCTAGAGTGCCATGGTGAAGGTCATTTTATGAGTTTAGATTGATTATTGGTTGAGATTGATTTTTGGAGGTATGGAGACTACTAGCTTCAAGCTTGGAAGGTGAAATTCTGATTTTCTTGGTCTTGGGAAATGGGCTTGGAGTTAACATGGACTGGGATTAGTGGCAAATTACGGTTTTTTTTTCCTTCAAGACTTTCTTATAGTTTGATGGTATATTCGCATCAAATTAGCTTTGACAATATTTCCTTTCCCGTTGGGATTATGATTGCAAATTCCTAAGTCAAAGGATTTAGTAATAATTGATTCTAATAATACAACCTTCACCAATTAATTTTTAATAAACCAACCTTTCAATTATTCCTGAATAATACAACCTTTATACCCTATTTACTTCTAGTGATCGAGTTAAAATTGTAATACCCCGACCTCTAAGCATCTTTATTAGGTTAATTAATTTTGATTATTAGCAACAGAAGACCTAACCTTTGGTCGGTGCGTTATTGCCGTATTTTCCATTAGGAAAATACAAGGAAACATACTTTCAAAATTCTAATATATAATAATGTGAAAACTTAAACATCTGGATTATATAAAAATTAAAGTAAAATAGTTATAATGTTAATTAAACTAACTAATGACTTAGGTTACAAAAATTGTAAGTGTTTGAGTCATTTTAACATCAATTCCTCACTGCTAAGTCATTCCGTCATCCCCATTGGTACCTAATACAGAAAAACAAAACGTCATTAGTCAAGGCCTAGTAACATACTACTCCAACAACGTAAATTCATTTCAACTCATTTTACTTGCAAACAGAGAGGAGAGAATATAATTAAACCATTTCATAATTCATATCAGGGATTTAAAGAAATATTTGTATTGTCATTCATCAGTATATCATATTAATTATCAAAAATCTTCCATTGGTTACTTGTCGAGTACAACAAAAGGCTAAGCCACCGAGGACATATGTCCTCCATCGGTGGCATAAAGCCATACATCATAGCATAAGGCAAAGCCATCGAGGACCTTTGTCGTCCCCCATCAGAAGGTGGCATATAATGCCAAACATAATGCGGGTACCACCGATGATGTTGTCCCCCATCAGAAGGTGGCGTTGCCGCCATATAACTGAATGACACGTTCACGGCCCACATAACATATTACTACCATAAACTATATTTCACTTTCATTTATCATGTTTCAAAATTTTAGAGTATATTTCATTAAACATCTTATAAGCATCATGAAAACAGATTTATCATCATAAACATCATTTAACAAAATATTTCATATCCCGCAATCCATAAATACACATCATCAAAACATTATGTAAAAGCGTCATAAAACATAGTTGGAAGGGGAGTGCGGATGTTAGCAGTAGAAGTTACCTCGGATCGCGATTATTATACTTGATAGTCAGGGAGGCTTGTAATATCCATTTTCCTTTCTAATCTATTCAAGAATTAATAGAGAACGACTTATTAATATTTTATTGTAGGTTTAAACTCTACGATCCATTTCCATCATGTGCCCATTATGAAAAATTCTTTATTATTACTTTATAGTGAGTTCCTGAAATTAATGGTTACGGAAATCTCATTATCACTATTTATTACTCAAAATATAATTCTTGACTTTCCTACCTTGGTTAAAAAGGTCATTTTTAATATAATAGATAACACCTTTAACATGAATTCTAAGTCCAACTTAAGATAAACTATTTAGTAACAACCACTAGTTATAATGTTCATGAAATTCATGTTTAGTGTCTTGAAGGTGTGATTATAGAACTTTCATATTAGATCTTTAGTACTAAAATGATTATCTAACTAGTTATTCCACTCTAACTTGTACTAGTGATATTTCCTACTAATTAGTACCCATGTATTAGCGACTTACTTAGTTTACAACTTAGAAAGTGGAATTCATTCATTAAGCTAAAAAGTAGAATTACAAGTACTCATTTTTAAGAATAAGCTTACTAACATTATACTTATATAATCCAAGTGTACTTAATTAGTATTACTTTATAATATTTAAATTTAAGTTATAAATATATACTTGATTTGGGTTATTATTATAAATATATGGCAAGCTATAATCTAATTAAGCAAATGGTTAAATCATAGTATCAACAATATCAGAGCAATATCATACTTAATCTTTTGATTTAGACCCGTAAAATTACTATATTATAAATTCATCCCAATAAATTATTTAAACACGTAACTAATGTTTACTTAAACTCCAAATTAATGACTCATTAGCTAATCACTTTTCAGAAACAAGCTAGTTATTAGGCCCGGGCTATGCCTCGGATAAGAAAAAAAATTCATTTATTAATATAATACTTTATAATAATAACACTAAATACAACTTAGCCTAGTGGTTAAGACTTAGTGTATGTACTTGAGGTCTTGGGATCAAACCCTATACTATACAATTTCTTATTTTTTTATTGTACATGGATTACATGAACTAAAACTTCCTAGGGAGAGCGTCACGCGGCACAGTTTCTTGTTTTCGCACGCCTTTTAATATATTTACTAGTTATTATGCCCGGGCTATTCCCCGGGTAAGAAAAAATTTCATTTATTAATATAATACTTTATGATAATAACACTAAATACAACTTAGCCTAGTGGTTAGAACTTTAGTATGTGTACTTGAGGTCTCGAGATCAAACCCTATACTATGCAATTTCTTAATTTTTTTAGCAGTCCAGGCGGGGCATAGGGAGTGCAGCGAGAAAGAGAGGAGGGAGAAGAGGAGGAGTGGAGCGGGAGCAGCGTCGTGGAGGGAGAAGAGGAGGAGTGGTGCTGGCGGCTGGTAGGCGGCGGTGGGGGCTCTCTGCGGCAGACGGGTGGTGGTGGTCGAAAATGGTGGAGGATGGGTGTTAAAGGTTGTATAATTTCATATTTTTGGGTGAAGATGAATAGTGAAATAAGCATACTATTTATAGAGATTTTCGGAGAAAAAATTGATTAAGCTAATGGAGGTTTCATTGTGAAGTATACTTGGGGAGCAAGGCCTTTTAGAAGCCATGGAGAGCAAGAAGAGAGAGCTTGAAGAAGAAGATGAAATGGATGGATGGTGATGGTGGTTTTCCTATTTTAGAAATTTTATAATTCTTTTGTATTTACTAAAATTGGTACTTGCCTATTTTTCTTTTATGTATAACTAAATTAACTTAGTTTGTTCTAAATCAAACTTGATTTAAATAAATAAAAGGAGTAATAATTCATACAATAATCTTAAAAATAAGTTTTAAACACATTTATTTAGCTTTTTATTAACGTTAATCAAGCTTAAATTTTCGAGATATTACAAAAATGACTTAAAATCTTCTAAAATATTAACTCATTACCATAGAAGTAGGAGCATGGAGGCAAGGGAAGGAAACAACGGAGGAGCTAAGAAATATGGCTTATCAAACAAACTGATTATCAACACGTCAAAGCCTAGTAAAAGCAAATACCTCCAAAAAGTTGCATTATTCAAGAGTAATTGAATCGTTGACTTATTAAAAATTAATCGATGAAAGGTTGTATTATTAAAATCAATTATTATTCCAAATATTTATTCACAAAATTACCTTAGATGAACTCATCCTTGCCAGCAGCTAAGTCAATGGATGGGAAGTCACTTGTAGCAAAGACCATGTTTTGATCATTGACGTGAGACGAATTTTCATCCAGAGGTTGACCATTTTTGGGTTCCTGAATATCCTCAATTTCTTGCTCTATCTCTTTATCTTGCAAGTTATTAAACCTAGATCCCCTAATTTCTGGTTGTCAGTTGGAGGAATTTGGCGGTTTTTGATTTTTTTTTTTTTCAAATTTGGGATTGGCGCTCTTTACCCTCTTCGGTTAGAATCTTTTTAGGTCGTGGGTTACGCTTTCGGATTGGCTTCTTGACTAGCATCCAACTCCCTAACTCCTTGTTCTCCTCCGGCCTAGACTCCGGCGCAGTCTTCCCGGTTGGTGGTTGTGGTAAGGGTGCTTTGAGTTCATGTCTTGTTCAGGGTTTTTTTTTAACAATATCCCTCTTACCCTACTTTACCACATTGGTAGCAAATCAAGGGAATCCTTCACAATGAATTCTCCAGATTTTTCCTTTGAGCCAGACTTTGGATAGGAGGGGTTTAGATAGGTCAATCTCCACGCTAATTCTAGTGAATTGTCCCCTTTTAGCATTTGCGATGTTTCAATCTTAGGACTTTGTCAATTTTAGCTCCTACCTTAGCTTCTTTTAGGAAATCAACATCAAAATATTCCACTGAAGGTGTGGAATACGGACCCACACCGTGAGGAATTGCAGCGTTGAATCATCAGGGATAAAATTGGGCACCCACTTCTAAACTGTGAGGTAATTATCCTCAATTAGCCAAGGTTCATCAATTAGGACATGATGATAGTCATCCTTGTTAGTGAACCTTGCGATATAGTACGAATTACCAATATCTGTGAGGGTTAGGCCTCCCTTCAATTGCCATTTCTTCTATAGTCTACACATTAGAGCCATGTAACCTAACATTCCATCAAACATCTTTATAATTAAGGAGGTCCTCCATGGTCCTCTAATGCGTTTCTTCTCCTCTCTGGTTAAGAGAATAGCAGGGCATCTTTCATCGTCATCATTAGAAATTTCATCGTCATAATTCATCTCTAAGCGAGTAGGGAATCCAGATGCAGAGGCATTGGATGAATGTTTTTCATTTTGAATCATATCCTTGAAAGAGATATTATTCATTCTTGCTTGAATTGGTTGGAAAATTCCTTGAGGATGATCAATTTACATAGTATTATCCTTGTTATGATTTAGACGGATTATCTTGCGCTTAGCTGTTTTTTGTGGAACGATCCAATTGATCTCTTTCATGGAGTGGAAATGGGAGAACCATCCATTTGCAGAGAGAGAAAAGTTTATTTTCCCTATTGTTCTTGAAAATATACTCAAGCAACTAATGCTAGAAAGGATACGTAGCTTGTCTCTAGTGTTTATGATGGTTGTTGTAAAAAAAACGTCCTCATGAATAAAGCGATTGAAACATATGCTAATTTTCAGCAATTACCATTTTTCTAGGTATCGCTTCCTATCTCCCACATGGATGACCAATGTTCAAACTTTAGTAGAAGCAAAAATTTCAATATAGTGGGGATGGGGGTAGAGGTTGGGAGTGCTTGTTGGACCTGTGAATGAGTATCATGTGCGAGAACAGTCTACGAAAAAGAAATTCTTACCATGAAATTCCCGAGAGGGGCTCCGATAAAAAAAACAATGGGTAATATTGTAATTGCCTTCCACCATTCCTTTGGCTTTGGAGTTTGGACTTACAATTAGAAAAATGGATATTACAAAAATTAGTTTTTTTTTTTTTTTTTTTTGAAAGAGAAATTTCATTAATTGAAGGCCAAACGACATCTACAATAGGTATTAAAGTAAAAACAAGATACAATTAAACAAGACTAAATCAAATTTGTCTTCGAAGAAACTACAATGAACCAGATCGAACAATACAGCACAACCCTCTTGTATTTGCTGAATCAAACAGCTATTGATGAGGAAGTCTATCATTCTGATATAGTTTAGGAAGAACATTCTTGATCGAGTCAGGTTGACCGCATCCGAGATTCCAATACCTTCATGTTGAGTCTCGAACTTCAACCAATGAGAATAATTTCTCATACCTAAAAGCAAAAGAACCATACTCACAACTCCCATAGGGGAGAAGGAGATTTCCAAAACAGAAACTAAAAACCCCATAATAGGGTTTGAGAAACTCTCATAAAGAGAGACTAATTTATTGAACAAAAACAAGAAAATGAATTAAAAACTGGAAATAAAAGGGGAAAAGGGGCTTACCATGGATGAAAACATCCATGGCAGCCCCTAATTGATGAAGAAAGGGTAAGGGAGGCTAGGGTTTGAGAGAGAGAAAAAGAGAGGGGAGGCTAGGGTTTTTTTATAAAGTATTTTTAATTAACGTTTACAAAAATTAGTTGAGGAACGGCAAACCACTACATCTTATATCTCTTCAATGGCGGCAACTCACTCCACGGCGCACATTACCATCAATCGCAGCTCCCCTCCTCCTTCTCTGTATTCAATCCCCTTGAAACACTACAAAACGATGCCGAATTGCGCATTATCTCCTCAAAATTGGAAAGAGAGTAGGCGATTAGTCTCCATTTCTCTCGTCCTCCTCCACTCTCTCTCCTCTCTTCCTCCCTGTATGTCTTCTCTCTCTTTATCTTTTCTTAGCTTATTGTTTATATACTTTTTTACAAATTTAATTTCTTCTCATTGGCAGATGCAATTGCTGGGAGTTCTTTTGATAAATACATCAGAAGGTTAATTTTTGTTGCTTATGTACTTTTTATTTGACCGTATTGTAAGGTGAATTATACTTAATTTGTTACCTCTGCGTATGATTCCCGGTTAATACATGATAGATAGCTAAGGCTGCGTTATATTCGACTTATTTTGACTTATCTGAACTTTTTTTAGTATTCATTTGATTTATTGGAGCTTATTTTATAAGGTATTAGTACTTATTAGAATTTATCTGAACTAATTTATCATCACTTTTAGAACTTATTTGGCTTATCTTAATACCTCATAACTAATAACTTTTTTTTTTCTTCTGAGAATAGTTCATATAAAGTTGAATAGAATAAAGCCTAAATTAGGTAACGCTTATGAGCTTATTACGATTTTTTTTCTCTTAGGCCCGTTTGGTTGGGCGTAAAATATTTTCAACGTAAAGTGATTTTCATGGAAAACAATTTATAATGAAAAATACAATTCCAAAATTAGTTTTCTGTTGTTTGGTTTCATGTAAGAAAAAATGATGACATGAAAGGAAAGAGGAGTGTACAAGAAAGATAAGGAAAACAGTTTTCCCTCCATTTGCAAAAGAAAATGGTTTTCCATCAGTGGGAGAGCAATTTTACTCCAAGGAAAAATGATTTTACCCTCCTTTGCAAACCAAACAATGTAAAATTGAAAATAAAGGAAAACAATTTTCGAGGAAAATGTTATACGCCCTACCAAACTGGCCCTTAGTGTAGTTTGTAAGCTTGCATGCTTGTGAATGGCTGATAAAGACCCGATAAAGTTCACCTTGGAGTAATGATATTCAGTAAACACAAGTTCTATTCAGTGAAAATAAGTTGAGCAAAAACACTAAATAAATAATTAAGAGTAAACAAATAGAGAATAACTAAGAATAATATCAGTATATATACACGGGGATTGATTTATATTACCACTTTCTAGTGTATGTCAATCAGGAAAAAGCTTGAACCTCTGGAGGATTATGTGCCTGCTGTTATACTGACTCAGTTGCAGATCAAAGACATAGGTGGCTTCTCTTCTTTTCAGCTTATTGTCTTTGTTGTGGATTTGATAATATATATATACTCCAATGTGCTTGTTAAGTTGTTTTCCTTTTGCTTACTTTCAGAATCAGTTCAATTGTTCTAAGCATCCCACTTCATTGTCTTGCAAAACTAATACTTTTAAGTTTAATATTAGCTTTCTCTTTAAGGTTCACTGAAACATTTTGTAAAGAGAAAGGATGAAGTTGGTGAGGCGAGTTTGATTTCCAACTGGAAGGTTAATGATTCAGTTTGCTACATATTAGAAATTTTTAGCTGAAAATACTACTCTCTTTCCCAATATAGTGGCTAAGACTGCCTATAGTACCCATGAGGGGAACTAACGACTACGAGTCTACGAGTTTTTGGTAATGCCATTTGGACTTACGAGTGCACCCGCCACATTTGAACCTCTCATGAATGATGTTTTCCGGCCTTTCCTCAGGAAGTTCGTGTTAGTGTTTTTTGACGAAATTCTCATCTATAGCTGGAATGAGAAGCAACATTGTGAGCATTTGGCACTAGTCCTTGACAAGTTACATTACTATCAATTATACACGAACCAAATAGGTGTGAGTTTGCAAGGGTAGAAATAGCTTACTTGGGACAGGTGATTTCAACATGTGGGGTGGCAGTGGACCACTCAAGTCTCGACCTTGGATGAACATCTAAAGGAATGTGATACTGTACTGGATGAGGTGTGTTTTAAATTACTCCAAAGTATAATGTAAAGTAATTGATGGTCATGAAAGAAGTATCATGCTCTAAGGGGTTGTTTGGATTGGAGGTAATGTATTTAGGGGATAATAATGGAGAGAAGATGAAGATAAAGTTAGCTAGAAGTAGAAGATTCGATATAGATAATGCAAGGAGAGAGAGATGGAAGGGGGAATTATCACCGTCATTTTAGAGGGGTCTTTGGTAAATATTACCCCCAGATTAAGCGTAATAAGTAACTCTCCTCATTTTGGGGTGTTGGGTACTATATTTTCTTCTATTACCTCTTCAATACATTACCCTCAATTCAAGCATATCCCTTGAATTAACTGCTAACCTCCCCTCTCTACTCCAATACAATGCTTAATCTAATTTGAAACTAAAGTTAAAAATTATTTTCCCTAATGACTAATACAAATTTTTAGTAGAATATTATAAAAAAAAACCTATACATCTTTCCAGAATGTGGCATTTTGAGGAAAAATAAAAAAGATAAGATTCCCATTAATTAGTTATTGTTAATAAACTTCAACTATAAGTTTATGGTTTTATAGTATTACATTGTAATTGGTTTATTATAGTGGTTGGCAGTAAGCGCCAACGACTGCAGACTTGGTATTTTGTGAGACTCACTCGCCCTCTCTTTCTGAATCCAGAGGAAAGCCTAGATGTCGACCAGGCTCAATATGCCGCCTACAGATCAATATTACGTTCTGGGCCTGCTGCATCATTTCGGTCAAATATTCGAGCTGTAAGTTAAACCTGCGCGGTTATATTTTGTTTTTATGTCTTCTGCCACTTGGCAGTTGGCACTGGATATAGAGGGCCAGAAGGATGTTGTTTTTCCTTTCCTTTTACTTGCTGTTGTGCGTTAGAGAATGTTGATTGGGAAGGAAACATTTTCCAGTGAAAGTAGTATTCCTATTTTTCTTTGTTTGGTTTGCAAAGGGTGGAAAATTGTTCGAATATAGGAATGAATGTACGTTACCTTGCGCATTCTCTTCTCTCATCCAATTCAATTTCGCTTCTCTCTCCAACTTCTTTGTGGGGAACCACTAAAAAAACGAATTTACAATTGTGTTTTCCCCTGACAAATGTTATGTATTGGAAAATTATTTTCCAGGTAACCAAACAGAGCCTTAATCTTGTGAACAAGTCTGAGAGAAATCTTTTTAGTGGAGTTATTGTGAAACTTCAGATATATTCAATAGTCATATGCTTTTGATTGCTTGGCAGAACATTTTAATGTTTCAATATCTATTGTGTTTCTCACTTTTTGCAGTCCTCAGAGTTTACGTTCATTTTTGAGATGTAGGTTGCACAATATGCTTCTGATGATGGGAAGGGTAAGGCTGCTTTTGATGACGTTGATCAGTGTCTCAGGTACTTGCTATTGCCTTTCTAATTCAGAATCTGTAGATAGTACAGTGTTGTAATTAACAACATCATATAATCATAAAAAATGACTGATACGAGATTCAGAAAATTTTACCAATTGTAGGAGAATAAACCATAGGAGGAAGCTGAAGATTTCATGATTGATTTCTTCTATTTTGCATGTCACTTTTTCTTCTAGGAAATGCTATTGGCCCTTTAAGGCTTAAGCATAGGCGTGTTTAGGGGTGTTAACACTTAGCACTTGGGGTTGCTCGGCTTGACTCATAACACGTGCAATCGAACTCGAGCAAAATTTGGAGATTTTCCGAGCCTTGAATTTACCTTAAAACTCAACTTGAAATTACATTATAACATGTTCACAATTGAATTTTGGCTCCTCTGAGATTTTCACCAATATTATGCATTTATGCACATCTTCACTATTAATTTCTAGCTAAATTCTGTAACGCTTAAAACAGAACAGCAAAAATATATTCTGAGCTTGTTCGCCAGTCAAGCTTAGCTATGCTCGATTCATGAAAATCTCGAGCCGAGCTCAAATATTCATGAGCCCATTAGGCTCACTAACGCCCCTAGACATGTTCTATTATGAGTCCCAAATCAAGTGATTCTTTATCAAATGGAATGATGTTAGTGCACAATTTTGTTTTTGCAACACTCTGACTGCTTAGTAAAAAGTATATACTTCATATGATATGTTTAAAAGATTGACATGTTATGGATGGAGAACTTGAATTTTACTCCTAATTAAAGATCTTGTGTCTTTTATTATGTCACATTGTCACTGGGGATCTTGTTCTGAAGAGCGTTGGATGAATTTGATTCTTTGCTTCTACGCGCTTCAAGAAATAACAAAGAAGCATCACCTAAGTTGATGAAAGAAAAGATAAGCACAGCTGTGAATGCATTAAACAGGTTATTTTGACGCTTACAGTTTCTTTGGGTTAAGCTATATGATGCCTTTGTATTTGCTCTTATTAAGTTTACCCATATGACAAATATGATGTGTTAATATAGTTTAGGCTGCATTTTATTAATGGTCTTTGCAGCCTCCTCCAAACTGTACCCTCGGACGTGCTAGATAAAGCAAAAGCAATCGCAGAAGCCTATCGAACCCCTGAAAGCAATGGGGGTCCTCAGGAGTTGGATCAAGAATTGAAGGAATTGCAATCAATCTTGTAAATAAAGAATTTACACCCCCAAACAAGATAAACTTGCGACATAGTTGAAAGGCAACAAATCGAGGAAATGCCCTTCTCGCTTTGGCCAATCACAGGTAAAATGTTGTATAAACTAGTTCTTAGCCACCCCGCGCTGTTGCATGAGTATGAAGTTCAAATTTTCTTATTTTGAGAAAAAGATTCAAATCTTCTTCAGTTGAATGAAATAGTTGTAATTTTAATTGTTTTTGGTACAACAGTTGTTTAAGATGTGATTCTGTATGACACTTAGAACTCCAGCAATAGTCCCCTGTCTAGCATAAAAGCGCCTAAAGTGGGGGCATACAAATCATCCATAATTCCATATAATGTAGGTCTACCATAGTCCATAGATATGTTCAGGCCAGACAGTAACGAAAGAGAGGTTTCTTTGTTTGATAAGAATAACGAAAGAAAAGCTGACCGACCACGTGAAGTATTTATTGGACTTTGGTATTAATGGTAATGCCATCTGCAGTGCTCCAGAATGGAACTTTCTTTTGACTGATTTGTCTACGATTAGGGGTGTTAATGAGCATGCATGGCTCGCAAACTATTCGAGTTCAATCCGAATTTTCTAGAGTCGAACATAGCAAAGTTCGATTTGAAAAATTCGTGAGCATACTCGAAATATATTTTAGCTATATTATTTTGCATATTCTACAAAATAAAATAAAAAGTTACACGTAAATTGTGCACAGTACTCGACTACTCGTGAAAAACTCAAAGTAAGTAAGTAGTCGAATATATATATATATATATATATATATATATATATATATATATATATATATATATATATATATATATATATATATATATATATATATAGGAATAGGATCTTGTGAAAACACCCATAAAACTGAAAACTGAAAACAAAAGATCTGGGCCGTCTATTATTATCCTGTGGACACAAGTATTTAGCTTCCATTTCTTTTTTCTCTCCCTCTCTCTTGTAAACAACAATACCCAATTCAGAGGAGATGCAACAACCTTCGTTCTCTCGGGTTTTGTCCGTGCTCAGGGTGATGCTGACAGTTTTGTTGATCGTCTGTGGCAGAAGCAGAGGACTCAATGTGGACAGTAGTCAGTAGGGAAAGTTCAGAGGAGAGTTCAATCTTGAAGAACTGTTTTTTGTGTTTATTTTGAAGTTTAGAGTTTGTTTTTACGGTGAACAGTATGATCGAATTTTATGACATAACATCAGTTTATTTGGTAAATTTTGTTCTATTTCTCCTATTTTATGATACAACCACCTGAACTTATGCAAGAGTAAAAGTGAAGAAACAATAGCAATAGGAGCACAGACGAATCTTGTGGGATATACATCCTCTGTTTTTTAGTGGACCCAATTCCTTTAGAGCAATACCCAATTCTATTTTACCAATTACTTTCTCTCTCCTGTTGCTATCTCTTCTAGATCGTGCTAAGTGAAGCTTTTTTTGCAGCATTTTCCAATCTCCATTGAAGGAAGACCTCCATTGAAGGTTAATTAAGCTTTCAATTTTTTTTTTCAGATTTTAGGTTTAATTGAAGATTAAGTATCTCGAAAATTTAGAATTAGGAAATCAAAATTCAATCTGAAATTAAGCAAAGATTTTTGGTATTCTAATTTTTTTATTATGAGAGTTGAGGGAGAAAAAGAAGGTTGGAGAAGATGAAGGTTGAAGAAGAAGGTGGTGGATATCAAGACTTAAAAGTTACTTTTATACTATTAGTTAAAGTTATTCTTAGTTAAAGTTACCCTTATAATACTCAAAGTTATCCTTATAATACTCAAAGTTATCCTATAAAGATGAAAATTAATTATGACATAATAAAGTTATCCTAAACGTACTAAAAGTTACCCTTATAATATATAAAGTTTGCCCTTGAAATATATAAAGTTATCCTTAATATAATAAAGTTACCCTAAAACAGACAAAAGTTACCCCTAAAGTATATAAAGTTACCCTAAAAGTGGTAAAAGTTACCCCATTTTCAGTTTTCAGACTAAGGGCTATTTTCAACGGATCCTACCCCTATATATATATTATAATATATATTATATATATATATAATATATATATATATATATATATATATATATATATATATATTCGAGTAAAAGTGTAACGGGCCGAATCGAACACTCCTATCTACGATAGCTACTTTTGCGTGGCTTTGGCAAAAGGGTTGGATTTTTGTTTGGGTTGATAATAAACAAGTTGAAACACTCTTGATGTAATTGGGTTAATTGGTTTAATGAACTCATTCCTAACCTTACTTTTTTGTTTGTTTGTTTTGGGTGTTGAAATCCACCTATTTACTGAATGTGCTACTCTTCTAATTCATCTAACCTAATCAATCATAGTCAGTAATCAAGTTAAGCTTGATCAAATGAAAACGACCATATTATTTCAAACTCAAGATTAGGGGTTCAATCTTCATTAGAGACACTTTGAGATAGGATATCCTCTTATCTTTTTTCCTTTTCACTTCTAAAATGTCTCATACACTATTTTGAATGGGGTTCATTTAGAAAAAAAAAATTATCATACTCACTATTATTAAAATAATAAATAAGTCAAGGACAAATATTGTCAATATGTAAATGAACAATTTATTTCAACTTTTTGAAATTTCTTTTACATGTTTGGAGTTCAAAAAGACTTGGGACTTATTTTTAGATCTTTACGGTTTTTTTTTTATGAAAATGCACATTTGCCAATATACTTGTTAGTAGTCTGGTAAGTTATTTGTAAGTTGTTGTTGGGCTAATATTGTAAACCCTAATCTAATTTTATAATTAAATAGGTTAATAATACCATCCCATTTAGTGAATTGGGTTGAAATCCCAATGCTAACATGTTATCTTATTAGATAGTATAGGCCGCTTCTGAAGTACTAAATTGAAACTTTTTAACTAATTAAATCGGTTTTTATTGATTGAAAGTAAAAGATGCTTATTTAAGCTGATTTACTTATTAAAATTGATTTATATTGACTAATGTTGCAATTTGTTATATGAACATATTATTGATTTTTCACTGATGAACATTATGCAGTATAAAATTGATTTTTCCAAGTTGAAAAGAACGCCAACGTGAATTTTTAACTTCAAGATGACAAGCTTGAGACTTGTAAGGATCAAATATCTTTTGCCAGACTTAGCAATCAAATTAAATAATATATTACTTCAAGTGAAACATTTTTCACTTTTATGTGAGAGCTTTTTGAGAAAAGTATTTCACTTGTTTCAAAATGGAGGAAGAGCTAAACATCATTTATATAATTTATTCGACATATCTGCTATCAT
This sequence comes from Beta vulgaris subsp. vulgaris, assembly GCF_026745355.1. Lineage (NCBI taxonomy): Eukaryota > Viridiplantae > Streptophyta > Magnoliopsida > Caryophyllales > Amaranthaceae > Beta > Beta vulgaris. Next base: position 40,714,593 of record NC_079203.1, read on the forward strand.
TTACGATACAAATTTTCATATAAGGCCGTCTTATCAGAATTAACGTAAGACGAGTGTTACTCTTTACATTAAGGCTATGTTCAGTTCACCTTATTTTTGCTTATTTCAGATTTAATCAGATCAGATCAGATCAGAAAAAATAAGTTCAGATCAGATCAGTTCAGATCATGCTTATATTTAAAAATCATTATATCTTTCATTACATATTAGTAAAAATTACAATAATTGAATATTAATAAAGTACTCATTGAGACGAATGAAACAAGACCCCACATGACTATATTTTTTCTTATATATTGAGAAAAATCTAAAAGATAAGATCTTGTAATCAGAATAAATAAGTTCAGATCAGATCAGATCAGAAAAAATAAGTTCAGATCAGATAAGTTCAGATCAGAAAATTTCAGGTGAACTAAACATAGCTTAAATGGGTCATCTTTTACCTTATACTAAACTGACTCCTTTAACTTCAAAAGTGACCCTTTTAAGTTATAACATATAAAGTCACCTTGTTTGAAAAAATAGTGGAGGTGCTCTTACGCTAGTATTCTTATACACGAACTTAAACAAGACTTAATATATTGTTAAAATAAACACATGGGCATGAATTGCATCAAGCCACGTGTCACTTTTCTCTTAACCCTTGACATAGTGCCAAGTCATTCTTGATGTGACATTCATTGTCAATTTTTTTTTTTGACAACAACTACATCTATACTAATTAAAGCAGTAAAGATTACAACAAAGGAGGATTGATACGATACATATTTACTAGATGGTGAGCTTGGCTAGCTTGCTCTCTTGAAACTTTTGAGCTAGATAGATTGTTTATGAAATTGAGCTCCAATCCGGAGAATGTCTTTGATTACCCAGTAAGTGTCTGTTGGATGGGGATCGATTTTGTAGTAGTTGGAGTAAGGTAGAGGAGTTTGAGTAGACTTTAATAGCATGCAAATGTTGATATCTAGCCCATCTTAAGGCATGCAAGCATGCGAGTGCTTCAGATTGTAGGGCAGATCGAGTTAACATGTGTTGACTACTGTATAAAGATTTATTGTCCTTTAGTAACCACCACGCAATTCCAGTCTTACCTGTAGTTTTATCCCAGGAACCATCACACTGAATGATGTTTGAAATTTGATTGTAATTATGACGGGAGCCTAATTCAACCATTTGAAATCTTGGGGGGTTGATGGTTTTTCTCCGGAGAATGAGGGAATGTTAAATCTAGGGGGAAGCAAACGATCATGTTGAGTAAGAGCAACATCAATGTAACCAGAACTTGGGATTTTGAATTACTAGTGTTGCGAAAACACATAATCATTTCGGGATAACCAAATACCCCAAAGTGTTGCGATGAAAATAATCAAATCTCTACTTGAAGGGTCATCCTTACTATGAAAGAGAAGGATATTTGTAAGATTCCATTGATAACAATCTAAAGATTCTCTAGAAGTTGATTGGAGCTGAAGATTTCCAACTGTCCAAATATTTTGGATAGTTTGGCATTATGTCTCTGATTGCTAAATTAATTTTGAGAGGAAAGGAAAAGTTTTTGCTAATTTTCCAAAGGAAAAGTTTCCACTTTGGTTGGAATGGGAAGGTGCCAAAGCTTTTTATAGGAGATCATATTTTGAGGAGAGGATTGAAGAATATGAAGTTGAAGGATGCATGACCTATTTTTATTGTATAATTTCCAGATTTGTGGTGGTTCAAAGTCATAAAGTTTTTTTTCCTGAGAAAGAGGAATTTCTAGGCGAAGAATAGACTGTGCATCTTTGAAATATAATGAAACTTTGATTAAAAGAACATTCCATTTTGGATTAGGAATAGGATGTATAAAGTGATGAATAAAACTTCTTTGGATAACTCTGAGTGGTAGATGAGAGTCTGCTAAAGGAATGCAAGAGTTTACCCAAGGGCTATTAAAGATTTCAATACTTTGACCATTTCCAACTTTCTAAGAGGAATTATGAAAGAGAAAAGTTTCAGCATTGTTAATAATGCGGAAGCCCCACGAGTATGATTTGCCTTGGCAAGGAGTAATATTTCCAGTGCTTAAAGAAGATTGCTTGATAGAAGAGTAGATTTTAGCCACTAAAGAAGAAAGGTTTGTGTAGTTAGTCCATGCTCTTTTCATTAGAAAAGTTGAGTTTAGGAATTTAGAAGATCGAATACCTAAGCCTCCTAAACCTTTTGGAAGGTGTAAAATGTTTTGCTTAACCATATGTATACCTATATTCCTAGATCCTTCATAGGTTGTGAAAGGTGTAAGTGAGACCAAGAAATAACACGACTACTTATATTATCTAAAAGGTAGTTGAAATGTTTTGTCTTTGGACCTCGAATGTCTATTGAAACTCCTAAATATGAAGGCAAGAAATTGACCATTGGAATTTCTTTTGTTACTCACAAAATAGATAAGGTTTTGTAAAAAGCCTTAATTCGTCCTCATGACTTACTCTCTAATTCATTGTCTAACCATCAACTTTCCTTCTAATTAGCTTTAACCTTTTAAAAGGTTGTATCTAATGTTCAATGGAAATGTATTACTATATTTAAGTTTCATTAATTTTGAGTTGTTAACTTATATGTTGTTTTTTCACTTTATTTTTACTTAACTTATTTTTGTGGAACTTATTTTTACTGATTTTTTTTATTCAACTTTACTTACTTTTTCTTATTGAACTTATTTTTACTAAACTTTTTTTTGTTGAACTTTACTTATTTTCTCTTAATTTATTTGTACTTAACTTATTTTTGTTGAAACTTAGACTATGTTTTTTTTCCACCAAGAAAGAAAAACTAGGCCAATCCCCTAACGTGGAGGCCGACCTACAATATCTTTTCGGGACCAACAGGAAAAATTAACATCATAAGGAGGAAAGAAAATGGTGGCCTGGGGGATGTAATGGTGACCCTAAGAAGCCATAAAATCAGCTGCTCTATTGCCCTCCCTTCTAATATGATGAAAGTAGATCTTCGAGAAGTCAACAACCTCTTTACCTAAATCAGGAACAATTGAATCAATACACCTAGGCACCTTATTAACATTGGATAGGGCATCAATAACTTGGTTATTATCTCCTTCAACAATAATTTTATTCAAATAAAGACTTTTGGCACAATGAACCGCTTCCCTGGGCGCTCAAGCCTCAACCTGGAGGATAGACAACTCATCATTGAGAGAATGCACATATGTACACACAACATCTCCCAAGTGATCTGAATAACAAAACCAATTACCATACTACTATCATTTATCTTGGAACCATCAAAATTAACAATCACAACCCGGGGGAGGAGTCCAAGAAAAACTCTTAGGAGAAGAATGAAGGGGAGAAGGCTTAATAGTCAATAGTAAGGAAGAAGAAGTTTCCTATCATTATCATGCGCTCCATTCCAATCTCTAATAAAATTAGTAACACGACTAGTCGTGGCAAAAATCGATAATGTAGTGTCTCTAAACACTATCTGATTCTTAGCAAACCAGAAAAACCACCAAAAGATAGCTAAATTAGCAATGCTCTCCAAGCCTAACGAAGCTTTGACCATAATAATAAAATCTCTAAAAGAAAGATCAAAGGAGGAACTAGGAAACGTATGCCAGACATCCATTGACTGCAAAATATTATAGATATCTCTCGTATAATTACAATGATTAAAGAGATGAGACATAAGTTTCTCTATTACTTTCACACAACACACATTGATGGGGGTAAAGACATGATTTTGTTCAAGTTGTTCCTGAGTGGAAAGATCATTATTAAACACTTTCTAGAGGAAGGAGCTAGCTTTTAGAGGAGCATTAATGTTCCAAACCCATTTAAAATCCACTTTGTTTGTCATGGGAGTACCTTGCAACAAATGGGCTCCCGATTTGACTGAAAGATCACCATCCGACGTAAGACCCGAAACCATCTTATCTGGAGTCGGAAATATGGGAATGTAGATTACTTCAATACTACTCATAATAGCATTAGGAAGAAATAAGTTCAAATATTGGATATTCCAACTTGAGCCATTTAAAATCACATCTTGGACTTTAAGTTACCATCCGACGTTAGACTAGGTTTTGTTGAAGTTTACTGAATTGAACTTATTTTTGCTGAACGTAACTTATCTTTGCTGAAACTTAAACTAAATTTTTGTTGAGCTTAATTTACTGAATTTAACTTATTTTTGCTTAACATAACTTTTGTTTGTTGATCCTAACTTATTATTGCTTAACTTATTTTTACGAGATCTTTTTTAATGAACTTAACTTACATATGCTGAACTAAACTTATTCACAAATTATTAGAATAGGTCTAATTTTAACATAAAATTAGACGAACTCAGTATTGAATTTTTCTAACAAGCCCATTTCATTTCACACTAACCCCAACAATATCCTACTTATCCCTTATTATCTCCTTCCTTTATTTTTTTGATTCTCAAACTCCAACAACCAATTTCAAAAAATAACTCGGTAGTCTTACCGAACGGATTAAACAAGTCACTGAATGGATACAACTGGTCACTGAAAGGGTAAGATAATGTCACTTCTGAATAGATTAAACTGGTTACAAAATAGACTAAACTGGTCCCTAAATAGATTAAACTATTCACTATATTAAAAAAAAGGCGGCATGTTCTCTTCTTTATATTGCGTTTGGACCATGCCTAATTTTAAACTAAAAGTAGGCGGTCTCTTACAAGACCAATTGAAACTTATTTGTGCTGAACTCATAACGTTAATATTACAAAATGATAAAATATTTTTTTTACTAAAAACAAATATTCATGTATGGAAAGAAATCAGAATATTTGTTTGTTAGGATTGTATAAGTACTAATTAAGAAAGAAATTAGGAGATTATTATTGTATTATGAATTAATGTACAACTATTCCCATTCCATGAAAAAATAAATTATACAAATGACATATTTAAAAAATACACATTGAGACGAATAAATTAAGATTTCATATATCTATATTTTTAATCATGTATAAATTATCATAGAAGGTCAAAAAATAAACTCTGAATAACGAATGACTTAAAATATTACAATTCAAAAAGGACGAAAAAAGTAATAATAAAAGGCCACGTGAAGTTGAAAATGTAGTACTTCGTCCGTTTCAAATTAGGTATGACACTTCACTTTTCACGTATACCAATGTAAAATTTTGACAACATATATCTCTAATTTTGTATTTAGAAAAAATTATAAAAAGTATATATTATCGGTAAGAATTATAATATATACTTCATCCGTTTCTAAATAAGTGCAACATTTCTTGTTTTCACGTTTGCCAATGCATAATTTTAACCATTAATATCTTCAATTATCAATAAGTAAAAATTATAAAAAGTTGATATTAAAAAAATTCACATTCAGACGAATCTAACAAGATCCCACATGAGTATGTTTTTCTTAAAATGTAAACCACCAAAGCTAATTAAAGTTTGAACTGTGAATAGTAAACACTATGCAAATGTTGCACTTATTTAGAAACGGAGGAAGTATATATTAAATAAATATATATTAAGACGAATTTAGGAAAACCCTACATGATAAAAGTGAAATTAAATGTAAATGTGTAATGTCTAATTTGAAATGGAAAGTAAAAAAATGCGTAAAGTAAGCAAGTGAAGACTTAAAAATGGTCCTGTTAGGAACACAAACTGCCGATCTTTTCTCTGTGAACATAAACCAAACCTCTATAGTCTATGACTCTGTCTGTCTCCTCTCTCTCACTTCCCATTAACCCCCATCTCATCTACTCCTTTCATTTTCTCTCTCCTCTTTTTTTTTCCCTTCTTTTTTTTCTCTCTCATTTCTCTGCTTTTTCCCATCACAAAAGATCGATCATCTTTCTTACTTTTTCCATGTAATCTTTGAAATTCTTTACCTCAAATTCGTTCTTAAAAGCTCTCAATTCAACTCGATCCCCGATTTCTAGGGTTTCCACTTCAATTTCCAATTCAAGTGGCGGAAAATCGACAATTCTAGGGTTTTTTCGGGGGGTTCTAGTTTCGTCGTTAGGGTTTGTATGAGGATTTGGTGTTGTCTGCCATGCTTCGTCGGCGACGATAGAGAAGATACCATGAGAAGTGAAAAAGATAGTGAAACTCAGAATTTGAAGGAAGAGGTTAAAGAAGAAGAAGAAGAACAAAAAGAAGAAGAACAACAAGAAGAAGAATTGTCGTCGTCTGAGGGTTTGGAATTAGGGTTTTGTTTAGGATTACCTGGGAGTAGTAGTGGTAATAGTGGTAGTAGTAAGAGGAGTGTTGAGGGATTGAAAGGTGGTTCGAAGAGAGATCTTGGGGGTTTCCTCGTTGAGAGGGAGAAGAGTCTTATTGAATCGTTGAAGCTTTCGATTGGCGGAAGTAGTAGCCATCCTTTGCCATTTCTTGATTACTCTAGCCTAACCCGCAATGTGATTGATGCTGGGGAGTCTTCATTTTCTTTACTGAAAGATAATTTTATCTCTGATTTGCAGCATAAGCGTGCCAAACTCGAGTCGATTTTTCAGTAAGCCCCCTTTACCACCTTCTATTGTTTAGGTTTCTATTCTTTGATCAAATTTTGTGAAAATGTGCATAATTAATGAAATGTGCAATCTCTTATTGGCGTTAATGTTTTACTAATTGCTATTACATTTGTTGGAAATCATTTTTGTATGAAAATTTCAGTTTTCGCATATTTACATTTCCGATATTATCAGTGTAACACGTATTGTCGTCTCCCTTTTTATGGTTCGTTTAGGGCAATTACTATTGGGTTATAGCAACTAATGATTGTATATGGTGAATGTAATATAATAATTTGCAATACTATTGGGTGTCAATACTATTGGGTCTTCAATATGAATTTGCAATACAAGATAAGTTATTTTGGGAGTTTAAAACCTTTGTCTCCATCTCTCGCCCCTGTATCCTTTTTTAATCACTTGTATTAACACTGGATTTTGGCTAATTAGCCAATTGACAATCATATCTACTTCCGTCATCACATTTTTACTCGCCAAACAAGATGTTAGTTTCTCTCATGTTGCAGTTAAAGAATTAAGATTCACTACTGAGTGGCTATCTAAACTCTGAATTCTGATGTATTTGTTGGGTATTGTTTGTCCAGAGAAAGCCATTCAACAGATCCCCTTTCCTGTACTTATAATAACAGTTCGGATGCAATAAGGAGCTGCAGTATCTCTCCAAAATGTTCTATTGTTTCAAAAAATAAGATTCTGGACCTAACTTCTCCAGTGGATGATTTTGTAAATACTGTAAGCTATGATATAAGTGAAGATATCATTGAGGGAATTACTGATACTTCAGACATGGATGGCATGGCAATTCCGTTGGATCTTTCAGATGATCTGTTACATATGGTAAAATATTGCTATTACTTTTCAGTGATGTCCTTTATATAGTATCATCAAGTATCTATATACTAAATCTGTAACGGTCTAGATCATGTGTCGTGTTCAGATTTCCTTTGCTCATCTTAAATGATGTAGAAGGCTAATCGCTAGCTTATTTCTGTAGTTGAGGGTCTATTGGAATCAAACCTCTTTGCACTCAGGGTGAGATTTTGTACCTTTAAGCCTGTCTTATGTCTCATGTTGATGTCTTAGGCTATATTCTCTTCATCTTGTTTCATTAATTTATCACTTATTTTTGTCAAAATCAGATCAAACCAGACTAAATCAGAAAAGGTCAGATGAGACCTTATCTCAGTTTACTTAATACCAAATAATTTAATTCCTCATTAGAATTTTTTTTGAAAATTTGATATTTGGAAAGTACAGACTAGACGATTATAACAAAATTCCACATTAAATGTAATTTCTTATAAATTTGCGTCAAAACACAGTCAAATTTTGGTTAAAACAGTTGATATCACCACTCTAGACCAGAGAGATTCAGACCAAACAAATCAATACCAAATCTTAATAAATTTAGAAGATCTTACCGTAGCAGTCTAGTCTATGTCTTAATAGTCGAGGGTCTATTGGAGGCAGCTTCTCTACACTCACCTGATGAAGCTTTGTACCTTCAACCCTGGCTCATAGTCCAGAGCAGGTGGGAGCTTGTTGAAATTAACAATGGTGTGAATTACTGATATGTGTTATTTTTCTTGCCTTTGAGTGCACGGCTGAAAATTTCTCGCTTCTCTATATGCTGTCAGGTATTCTCTTTCCTTGGCCATGCACACCTTTGCATAGCTGCAATGGTGTGCAAGCAGTGGCGAGCTGCCAGCGCTCATGAAGATTTCTGGCGATCTCTGGATTTCGAAAATCGAAACATATCTGTGGTACAACGTGAGTTCTTCTTTCTACAGAAATCGATTATATGTTTTCAAGTTATTTATATGTTCATTTGATTACAAATTTGGCACTTTCGATGTTCAAGAATCGATATTGATTATCCTCTATATCTGGTACTGAATTTTTTGGGTGATATAGTTATTTCGAGCAAAAATATTCTAGCAAGAATTGACAAGTGACAATGTAATAGACTAGTAATGGCTGTACTCTTTAACTGAATTGTGAGACTCTTTTACAAGAGAGATTCTAAAACAAGTCTGTTTTGACTTTTATTCTTGCAGTGCTTGTAAAATAGGGAACTTCATAAACATTATTGTCTAATGTCTGTGTTGTGTGTTTTTGCTCTGCCTTTCTACGAGTAAACTAAAGTTTTTGAATATAGGTATAATGATTTGTGCTTCTTGGAACATGTATTCTTGTACATAGAAAGCTTTGTAAAAGCTGTAATACATGGTGGCTATGGGTGTATAAAGGGAGGTTTTAAGTAATACGAAGACGCTTACTGTTATGGTCCTGGCTTCTAGAACGTATTAAAGCACTGGTTTTTTAAATTGCATAAGAGACTGCTACGTGCTAAAATTAAGGGATCTATATTATGATTGGATAATGGAAAGGATGTCTAAAGATGTAGTTTCGGCATCATCAAAAGCTTGAGAATAGCTGGATTGTGGCTATTATCTCCAGCGCAGTCGCAGTCTTGCCTCTACTCGGTCCATCTCTTTTTTTTAAAAAAATTTTCACTCCCTCCAACTAGTATTCCTGTCATGTTAATTTCTTTTCTTCTAAGAATCTTCTCCCCTTTTTCTTGTTTCTGGGAAATGAATAATTTGGGATGTGGAGTTATACTCTTGTCCTTAGAGTGAGATGCCATAATCTTATTTGCTATTTCAAAGATTGGTTCTGAACCTTCCATTATGACTTCTTGTGGATTTGGTTTATGGGTCAAAAATTCCAACTCCGGAATTTTGACTTGATGTCTAGATATGGTGGCAGTAGTGCTATAGCTATTATTTTGGCCCAATTGACTGTTGGAGAATAAGGTTGTAACAATGCTCTGGAGTTTGCAGCTTCAGATCGCCATTTTTCTGAGGCTAGAGTCATCTCAGTAATCGGCATAAAATCTCTCCCTTGTCTGAAATAGCTCATCTTGGGGAGTAGCGTTATGACTTATAGTTGCCTTGTGGGTATTTTAAACTTGATGAGTAAATATATATCTGGGTTCCGTAATCGACTGGGTGCAATGTGGATGATGCAGATGTTGGACAGCTGGAAAAGTTTTAGAACGCAGCAGTGGTTAAGTCTGCCTTCTTGTTTACAAAGTATTTTCTAGTTCTTGCATGCTTTTGTGTTATGCTTATGCTCGTCCTGAATACAATTACATTGTGGTTGGTTTATCTATCTGCAGTGGAAGATATCTGTCATCGGTATCCAAGGGCTACTGAAGTGAATCTTTGTGGTAACCCTGAGATGCACATGCTTGTCATGAGAGCAGTTTCTTTGTTGAGGTACATCTTTCGACACTTGCATTTAAAGTTTGTGTTTGGTTCCAATTTTTCATGCAGCTGATGTGTTCTATTTTCCAGAAATCTTGAGGCTTTGACCTTGGGCAGAGGACAACTTGGTGAAGCATTTTTTCATGCTCTTTCTGGGTGTCCCTATTTGACGAAGTTGGTTGTTTGTGATGCTGCCCTCGGAAATGGCGTGCAAGAGATTTCTATTAATCATGACAGGTTGCAGCATCTTCAAGTTACGAAGTGTCGTGTGCTTCGTGTGTCTGTAAGGTCGATAGTTTCATTCCACTTCTTTTACTTGTTTTACTTTTCCCTTTACATTGATATTTAATAATTTACTTTTACTTGGTTAATGACATTGAACAATGTGCAGGTGCCCCCAGCTTGGTACACTATCTTTGAAGCGTAGTAATATGGCACATGTGGTGCTTAATTGCCCTCTTTTGCATAATCTGGATATTGGCTCTTGCCACAAGCTCCCTGATGCAGCGATTCGTTCTGCTGTCACATCATGCCCCCTTTTAGAAAATCTGGACATGTCATGCTGCTCTTGTGTTAGTGATGAAACGCTTCGTGAAATAGCTCAAGCTTGTGCAAATCTGCGTGAACTCAATGCTTCATATTGCCCCAACATTTCCCTTGAGGTTAGGTTTTTGTAGTATGCTTTAAATTACCTTCTTTTCCTGATTTACATGTTCTTTATCTGATGATATATGGAATGGCGATTTTCTCTTCTGCTTCCTAGTCTGTGAAAATGCCGTTGCTAACTGTTCTGAAGCTTGAGAGCTGCGAGGGCATAACTTCTGCTTCAATGGCTGCAATAGCTTTCAGTAATATGTTGGAGGTGGGAAGTCCTTGCTGATTCCTATTATTATTATTTAGTCAGGTTCAGTAGAAATCACTTTTAGCTCTATTAACCTAAATTTTGGCATGTGCTGCAGGTGTTGGGCCTTGACTTCTGCAACTTATTGACCTCTGTTTCTTTAGAGCTTCCTCACCTGAGCAATCTAAGTTTGGTGCATTGTCGCAAGTATGCCTTCGTTAATAAATGTGGTTCTATCAAGCTTTTCAGTCCACATAGATTAACTATCTTTGCTTCCAAATTTGCAGATTTGTAGACTTGAATCTACGATGCCTTATGCTGTCATCTCTGAACGTATCTAATTGTCCTGCACTTCACCGTATTAGTATTACTTCAAATGCACTCAAAGTATGTCATTCTAAATTATTCTAGTTACCTTTTTTATTTGTTTCTATGATTTGAAGGCACACTAAATAGTTTTATACTGTTCATGCAGAAACTAGCATTGCATAAACAAGAAAGCTTGAACTCACTATCATTGCATTGTCAATATCTAGAAGAAGTGGATCTTTCTGATTGCGAGGCTTTGACAAATTCAGTATGCGATGTCTTCAGTGATGGAGGTGGATGCCCAATGCTGAAATCATTGGTCCTCGATAACTGCGAGGTCTGTGTTTTAGTTTCTTTATGCCATGAATTTATGTTGTTTGTCTTTGGTACTCACTCTGTCCCAAAATATAGTGCTTGATCCATTTTTTCACAGGAATTAAAGTAAATAGAATCTAAGAGAGAAGTAAAGACTTTCTATTTGCTCAAATAAATGTTGTATGAAAAAAAATGTGATTTTAAGAGAGAGAATGGAGAATAATTAGTGAAAGAGCATTAAATTTTTCCCATGGGTTGAATAAACAAAGCCAAAAACTAATTTCAAGAAGCAAATAATTGGTGGTGACACATTTTTCTAGGCAAATCATGGGAACATGTGGAAGTAAATGTAGAACTAAGCACTATATTTTGGGACACCCAAAATGGAAATGAAGCACTATATTGTGGGACAAAGGGAGTAGTATATAGAACTTAGAAGAGATGGATTGATACAGCTGTCCGGATCGTATTATGTCTAGTTCTGTTTTACTGCTTAAATGTATGGTTGGTGCTGATCACCATCTGGTGGAGATCCTAAATGTTGGCTGCTTGAAGCAAATAATTTTGTGTACTGTTTTTTAGCATTGAGAATGAAGCAATGAATGTACTTGAGGAGTTGGTCTCTTTATCTTAGTTCAATGCGAGTTTGAAGTTATGATGGATAAAGCTGTTGTTTGGCTTTACGTCATATTATGAATCCAATGTTCTGTGAAATGTTTATGTTTATTTGCTATGATTTCTTTGTGAAATTGTTCAAGAAAGTCCATTACTGAGAGAAGTGGTGATCTCGTCTTGCTTGCTGGGAGAGAGGAAGCTTCTGGACCACCCTTTTCAGCCAGATAGCGAGCAAAAAAAATGTACGGCTGAGAGGAGAAGAAAAAGAAGGCATGCATGGAGATTCTTTCTGTCGGAAATTTTAAAATCTATGAAAAGAATGCCTTTGAGATTTAATCATAAAGTATAGTGGAGGTCTTATTTGTATTGCAATGATCAATACATTTACGAACACAAATTATGAACAGACCAGCCCACTTTCTGGGTTCATTACATAATGTATTTTTGTTTTAAATAAAGAAGCGCGCCCCTGTTAGTGTAACGAACACAAGTCTTTCTCGGTTGATGGATTGGATATATGCCTATATTGCCATAATATAATTCTTGTCTTAGTTTCAAAACATGTTTCAACCCCGGCTTTTAATGAATATGAAACTATGACTGGAATAACTTGGGGAATTTTTCATCTAAGTCCCTTTTTTAGTGGATCAAACTCGTCCTCCAGAATTGCTATACGACCTGGCACACCCTCAAGCTCTTTGCTGAAACTCTCAACATGAAGAAGGCTGGACGATTGGAATGAACGGGAGCGGCTCGATCAACAAAAAGTAAGAGTATCCCCCCTAGAACCTGGCAAAGGAATTATCAATGAATTCCGAATTGAAAGAGCCCTAGGGGCTAGGAGTTCCCGGAAGAGGCAATACAAGCCAATCCGCTTAACTGCCTTTGCGCAGACGGGTCACTTGCGGCACACATTCTAAATGATCGATGATTCCAATGCACTTTGGTTTCATTTCTTCGCTTTCGGGGATCGCCTCTCAGAGCGCCTAGAGAATGCAAGTTTGATCGAGGATTGGAGAGTTTTGAAGGCTTTCCAACTTTCTTCAATTAGGGAATAGCGCAGATGGATCAATCACGCGGTTTTGTTAATGTTTATGTTTATTTGCTGCAATTTCTTTAAGTTGTGTTATATGTACTGTACTCTGTAGATAAGATAAGAGTTCGTGACAAATTTACTGCACAAGTGGAATAATGTCTTCTGATCTAAAAAGTTTGTACACTGCCTTTAATATGACTGCTCATTATCTGAGAAATTTCACCCTTGTTTCTTCTACTTCTACAGTTCCCGGGCTGTTATTTGTGAGTCGGGCAATATACTTATGGCTACCAAATTTTCTCAATATGGATGATCTTGTCTCTTACTGAATGACTGCCTTTTTTTTTCAGAGTCTAACTGCAGTTGGACTACGTAGTACATCGCTTGTGAGCCTTTCACTGGCTGGTTGCCGTGCCATCACAACTCTTGATCTCAAATGTCCATATCTTGAGCAAGTACGGTTAGATGGTTGTGATCATCTTGAAAGAGCTTCATTTCTCCCGGTGAGTTACTCTCCAATGCACAGGTCCCATTCGGCAGTAACACAGGCTGAATCATAGGTTCTGTAATATTGTCTTGAAGACGTGGTTAAAATATGTCTGATTATTAAGGTGTCTATGGTTGGAAGTGTGAGCGTGTCTTTTGAGTTCTAATGGCCATACAATGGTATATGACTCTTTTTAGGTGCTGGTGCTAAAAGATTTCACTGCGCTAGCCTTTTTAGTTTATTATGTACTTTTTTTGGGGATTTTAAGTCCTAAGCCACCCGGGGCCTCTATGTTTATAACAATCCAAACTTAGAAACTTCTAAAAAGCCCTTATAATTCTTATGTTGGCTGAAGCCTATCCTTAGCGCTTGCAATCCTGTATTGTTAAGGGGTGGCTTTGACTAGACGAAATATCACTTAAGGGTGGATTATTATATTTATTTAATTAGGTTGGTTTTGGTGTAAATTTTCCGTTTCTTTAAAATTTAAAATCTTATGGTTTTGGGCTTGATTTGACATGTATTTTCTTGTTTTTCGAAAGAGTATGCGCCTTGAGTTTGTACCAGTTGCAAATAAGGAAGTATGATACATCTACTTTTCCCCTGCTGCTTGCCAGTTTACTCGAACTTGCAAACTTCCTTACATGTTTTTATTACGGATTTGGGGCTCATGATTTGATTGCAAACTCGACAAGCAATCAGGAGTAAACATTCAGTTAATAACCAATATGTCTGCAGGTTGGCATGCGATCTCTAAACCTTGGCATTTGTCCAAAACTGAGTGCTCTCCATATTGAAGCACCTCGCATGGTTGGTCTTGAGCTGAAAGGATGTGGTGTATTATCTGAAGCTTCAATAAATTGCCCTCTTCTTACATCCTTGGATGCATCCTTCTGCAGGTTATATTAATGACTTATGTTTGTGATCTCTTATCAGGAAACTGTATCTGACTTTTATCGAATTTGTATTTGCAGCCAGCTCAAGGATGATTGCTTGTCTGCAACGACTGCTTCATGTCCTCTTATAGATAAACTGATACTGATGTCCTGCCCTTCTATTGGTTCTGATGGGCTGTCTTCTTTACGCTGGCTTGAAAATCTCATTTATCTTGATTTGTCTTACACTTTCTTGACGGATTTGCAACCAGTGTTCAGCTCTTGTTTGCGACTCACGGTAATCTTTTCATGCATAAATTATTAGAAATTTAGTTTTTTACTCCATTTTGTTGCCTGGCTGGTTGCTATTGCAGTTGGATGGATTCTTTTGTATAGCTCGTCTTTGTTCCTGCTTTATCTTTTTACTTGTTGTTGTATGGACCATTGTGTTTGAGAATTATGTTTCTCTATTTGTTGAATGTTATCTCCACTACCCCCCAGTACCTCATGTAGTTGCAGGTTTCCTCTTTGAGGACCTATCCATCTTGGCATTTCGGTTTCCTCTTCGCCATTTTCTTTTTAATTGGCTTTTCCAGTTTTTCTAGGAAAAGATGGGGGGTGCTCTTTCTTGCTCTCTTTGTTGCTGCTATATCGTTTTTCTTCTTGTGGTTGTATGGACCTATGTTTGAGAAATATGTTTCTCAATTTGTTGAATGTTATCTCCTCCACCCTCCAGTACCCCATGTAGTTGTGTGTTTCCTATTTGAGGAGCTATCCATCTTGGCATTTTGGTTCTTCCTTTGCCTTCTTCTTAAATTGGCTTTTCCAGTTTTGATATGAGAAGATGGGGAAATGGCTCTTTCCTTCTTTTCTTTTAATGACAGATAGACCCCATCAGATGCACGAATTTGTGTGAGCACCTTTGGCGGTGCTTTTTTGAAGCTCCAACACTTGAATTGTCAAGGTTTTTCACCCCTTTTGTTTCGTCAAAAGATAATCATGTTTAGGAAGATGCACATAGAAGTGCGTAGGAACAATGTTTAGTAGGATGTTTCAGACTTCCTGTGATTCATTTTCTTTTCTTTTGTTTTTTTTTTTTTTTGCATTTTTGTTCTGTAAATCAAAACTTTTGTTAGTAAGTTCTGACTATCAGTGAGTCATTTTAGATTTTGACATAGTTTCATTCCATGAAACATATATGAGTATTATGTGTCTAAGTTTATAGTTTCTTTTTTAACAGTTCTGATCTTCAAACCAAATATGTACATGTTAGCTGGGCTCTAGAGTTCTAGAGTTGACACCTTTATTTTATAGACTTGTGTGTACTGTGTATTTCATGTTTTTGTGTGACAGCCTAGGCGATTTGGTTGCTCTAGTCATAGAAAAAGAAGGTAGACTAGTTAGTGATGGAGCTCTTTTCAGTAATTTACAGTAAACCTAGGGTGTATGTGCTGAATTCCTTCTACTTCATTATTTGGAGGTGGGCGTTTGGAGTTATTTTAGCTTAATAGCTTGCATAGGCTGACCGAATATCTGCTGTATCTGCTGTGTGCTAAGTGAGAGTAAAATTAATATATATGCTGTTCCCGGGTGGGTGGGGGATTGGAGAGGGGGGTTCTCGGAGTTACTTTTGGTAATCAAAACTTGCATAGGCTGACCTATATCTGCCATTTGTTAGATGAGAGCTCATTTGCTTTATGTTGTCCCGAAAAAGAGGGACTAGATAATATTATATCAATTTGCTAAAGGCTTTGTTTTACTACGGCAATGTTCAACAACAGAGAAAATCTGAAATAATAGTCAGAAGGAAACAGATTAAGTTCTATTTTTGATGGAAAGTAACTATATGTTTCTTCTGAAGGGATCCGTCATCCATGTGCTCTTGAAGACTAAGTTTCCAGCTTGATGAGAATATTCCACATGTTTAGGGTAAACCGTTCTGGACACAGTACAATAGTACTAGCATTACTGGTTTAATGTATATGGTGTGGCCTTCTGCTCGAGCTCAACAAGACTATAATAGGATCAACTTGCTCTCTTTTGAATCATTCTGCAGAATGTGTTACAAGCTAAGAGGGCTGTATAGCAATGTGCTTAATCACCAACACTAGCATTATCTTTTCCTCACCTTTCAATCGGCATTAACTTATTTAATCTAACAGTATAACGCAGGGTTGTAGGGTTGCACTGGCTTTATAAATTTGCTTTAGTCTGACAATTACGTTAGGTTTATGTGCATTTGCATGTTTTGTCCGCATCAACTATTTGTCATTTTAATGGGTACCAAATGGTTCGTGCCCAGCTTGCAGTTTCTAATCTTTTGAGTTCTGTGCATTGAATTTTTCTTTTTTGTCTGATCTAGGTTTTGAAGCTGCAAGCGTGCAAGTATTTGAATGATTCATCACTTGAGGCTCTCTACAAGGAGGGTGCTCTGCCTGCATTACGTGAACTGGACTTGTCTTACGGGACGCTCTGTCAATCTGCCATAGAGGAGCTGCTAGGATACTGTACACATTTGACCCATGTCAGTTTGAATGGCTGTAAAAATATGCATGATTTAAATTGGGGATTTACGAAGCTGTCAAGCTATCAGGCTTCTAGTCTTCCTTCTCGTCAGCATATCAATGAGCCTATTGAGTTTCCACCTCGCTCACTTGAGAATCTCAATTGTGTTGGTTGTTTAAACATCAAAAGAGTTTATATTCCATCTTTAGCCCAGTGTATCCATCTGTCATCATTGAACCTCTCTCTCTCAGTGAATCTAAAGGAGGTTGATGTTGCTTGTTCCAATTTGTGCTTTCTTAACTTGAGGTATGAACTTTTTGGATCTTTGGTCATTTATATCTATCTGCTGGTGTTTCATCTTCTAATATTTTTGCCTGTTATTGTATTTCAGTAATTGTTGCTCACTGGAAATTTTGAAGCTGGATTGTCCAAAATTGACCAGCTTATTTCTTCAGGTAAGAGCTTTGGCTGAAAGAAAGTACTATTGATTGCTAATAACACGTACAGTCTGGTGAACCAACGTTTTCTTGGATGTTGTGAAGTACTATAAGCTTCATGGTATGTTTGGGTTAATATTTGTTTTATGCTGGAAATTTCTTTGATTATTTTGATAGTCCTGCAATGTCAACGAGGAGACGGTGGAGTCTGCAATATCAAGATCTAGCTTGCTCGAAACTCTTGATGTTCGCTTTTGCCCCAAGGTCAGCTTCTTGACCTTCGTTGGATTGTTAACCTATAATCGTTTGTTTGATTCTTCCTTTTCTGAATTGCTGTTTTCTGCCCTTTTTATCACAACAGTTCTCCTTGGAGGCTGCGACCAAATTTCGGGACAAATATCCTAGCTTGAAACGTGTCTTCGTTGGTAGTAAGTAACTGTAGAGAATTATGTATTATCATGAGTTGCCTGCAGTCAGGGTCCTGTCGTGTGGTGTGCAAAAAGAATATGGTCAAGGCCTCTGTATTGTTGTTATTTGGTTTGTCTATGAGCCATTTTTCTGTCTTGTCCCTGGTGGACAACACACAATAAGGTCTCTTGTATGTCTATTGATTGATAGGTTATTTTACATAAAATCCGTCATAAGAGGGAGTAAATCTTGTTAGTGTTGGCCTCACCCGGTTGAGGCCAATGCCTTATTGTTGTGAAACAGTTTGTACTTGCCTTATTTATTTCAGGCATAGCTATTCTATAGAATCTTCTTGTAACGTTTGTTGGAAATATAAGAAATAGAAATAAGCTTTTCTGTCAATGATTTACTAAAACCGTCTAATGCTAAAAAGCCTTGGATGAAAAATGCAGTTTCTCTTAACCTTCTTTTCTCTCCATTATTGTTCTCTAATCAAAGTGTGAGGGTTCTACTTGTTTGCCTTTTGTAGAAGAAGAAAGTTTGGATAAGTTTTGACAACTTTAGCACTAAGTTATAAAGAAAATAAGCTCTAGTAAGATAAGTCCAAATAAGTTGATATCAGTTGAATATTGCGTATTTAGATTGTTTTATTTGTTGCTCCTTAATGGCATGCCAGTTGGTTGATTATAATTCTGTATTTTAGTTATGCTGTAAAAATATTTTGTAATTCGGAATTTTGGATTCTTCAAATGTATAGAAGTGTTATAAGCGCTATATGGCAAAATATGGCGTTAATCAAGAAGAGTGCCAAGATATTATGGGGCTTAAAAAGAGCATTGTGTTTAGTAATCAGTATGGTGTTCGATTACGTTTTGTTATTAAGATTTTAACCGAGTTATTCTTTTTCAATTTTTTCAATAAGCAAATTGTTTGGTATGTGAGACTTGTAATTGGTGATATCATTAGGGTTTGTGTAGCTATTTCCTTCAATTTTTTTTTTTGCTATTTGATAATATTAAACCTTTTACAAAAAACCTTAGGTGTAATTGTTACATCATAAGTTATAATATAACAATTAATTTTTTAATTACAGAAACAACTTTTCTCCTCACTCCCCTCTCTCCACCATCATTCCGATGCCCACAACTCTCATTCCAACCTAGCCCAGCCAAATCGTTCTCGCTTTCTCTCTGTCATTATCGCCACCTTTTCTCTCTTTCAACCGTCTCCTCGCAACGAGTAAATGGAAATTGCTGCTGCTTTTTACGGCCATCCCAATCTTTCTACCTAATTTTTGCCGATCGAAATCTTAGGGTTTGTCAAGGACGATTACATCATCGACGATGTGAGTTTGTGGATCTTTAACTTCGATCCGCCATTAATTTTTTCTTCATCTTCTAATTTTCGATGTTAGATGTGAATTAGTGGTTAATTGAATGAATATCATAAAATGTTCCTTATCACATTTTCATTATGTCTGTAAATCGAACGAATACTATTTGGACATTGAGAACTTGTTGATTTTATACGTGAATTGCAAATTTACAATGTTGAGTTAATATCGATCAATGCTTGATGATTTGATATGCAAATTTGGTGATGATATGGTGAAAGAGGCATGGGTAATGGAGGAGAGAGAGTTTTCGGCGGTGGCTGTGGTGGTGGTGGTGGTTGTTGCGATGTAGTAGATGTTGTTGTAAATGCTGATGTTGTTGGAATCGGAGAAAGCGGTTCTTGAATATGTTGTAATAGACACAATAAGACAACGAAAAATTAAAGTACAATTGGCATAAGAATTTAACGTGGTTCACTAATAATGTGTTAGCTATGTCCACACAATAAGGATAAATGTTTTTATTAGGTTCAGGAGAGAAAGTACATACTACATTATTTTTTGGAGGAAGAAGTTAATTACAGGTTTATATATTACTGTAGATGCAAAATCGTGTCTTCTTATTAAGTACCCAATAATGAAATATACCGTTGTCCTAGTTGGTCGGGTCGAAAAGAGGAGCAATCAAACAAGCAATGCCGAAAAACATTTGGAAAATATAAAGTCTATTTATTGGTTTTAAACAATCCAAACACTATTCCTGATAAATTAATTGTATCTTTAATATTTTAATATTAATTATTTTTGATAATTAATGTTTAAAGCATATTTTGGAAATCAGATTTTTATTCCTAAAGATAGATAATTTCGGATATCAAAGGATAGATTTTATCAAAGGATCCGCGTCTGACACAAAGATCCGCGTCAAGCGCAAAACTGTGCGCCAGGCGTACAATTTTATTTTATTTTTTAGATTCATTTTTGGTTTACTTTGCCTATAAATACCTCGTTTCTTCAAACGACTTTACACAAAGCTTTCCCTACGACTTCTATACATACTCTCATATTCAAACACTCAAACTCATATTCAAAGAATTTCTTATTTCAAGTTTCAAGATTGCTCATCTTGAAGATCGTTGCATTACAAATGTAGAATTCCCGAAGGTCAATTCCAATCAATCTCTTGTTTACTAAGCATCTACTTGTCACGAATCACGATGCAAATCTTAAAGGGAATTGACGATTTTACATTCTTCTCTACATCTTTTTCTTTATAATTTCTTTTACATTACATTGATTTAATTCATATGCATAGCATGATTATATGATATAATGTTATATCAGCGCGCATCCTTATTATTGCTAATCAAAGATCTAAAGAACTGTTATAATATTAAATTTAGATAATTTGGACAACCTGTTAGTTTTCCTATAATTTGATTGCTTTAATAACATGTCACCAAATACTAGTATTTTGTTAGGTAATTTACTTGCATAAATATATACATAAATCGATATTAAATAGATTCCATCAATGGGAGAATTTGATTCCCGATCTTATTCGTACATTCACCCCCGAAGTCAATATATAGTTCATTGACCATTAATGGGTCATGGCGGGGAATACATTGGATAATCCCTAAGTTGTCCCTAATATTTTTAGATATCCGATTAGGTTTATGAGTCTTTCTTTAAATACTTGTTGGCAACTTCATTCTATTTCATAACGTTTTTCAATATAACCTTTACGATGAGGAAGTCGGACACACGCTCATCCTGCATAGACGAATAAAAACACGTCTACAATTTGGCGACTCCTCTAGGGAGGATTTTTTTAAAAATAAATTTTTTAAATGAGTCGGTAAAACTCGAAAAATACGATTTATACTTGTTTTATGCTTTTAAATAACATTACAGTTTTGCATATACATGGCAACTGATTCAAGCCACTATAAGGACAATCGTCCCCGGCTCATTAAGGCATTTTCTATGCGTGAGGCTACCCCTTGGGGATTTATGCTTTGTCCTTGCGAAAGCTTCCTGAGCGATAGTGTTGAATCTTAGTCATAAATAAACCTACCCAACCATGACATTTTTATCTTGTTCTCGACTTGAGAATTGGAGTGCGTTTTACACGTGGCCACCTTTTTAAGCAAAGGTACGAAGCATATGATCAATCTTTTAGTCATTGACCCTTTTCAACCTTAATTAATGCTTGACCGTAGTATTAAACATATATCTTGAACTTTAGGTTATAACTGCATACTATTCTTGCCTATATGACATTATTGATTGTCTGTTTGCTATGTTCAGCATGCTTTCTTCTCAAATTAGACAAAAATCATCGAAAAACAACAAAATATATCATCGAAATCGAAAAATCGCATCGTCAGAATAGTGTGCCAAGCGTAAGTACCTTGCATCTCATGTAAGAAGCTTGCACCTGACACACTAGACTGTGTGGCACACAAGCTTGTTGCATGTGGCGCAAACTACTTGTGTGGCACGCAACTTCCATCTGCTAAATAACATCTCGTGGTGTTATGGTCTCCTCGGTTTATTTGTCGGATTTCGATCTATATGCACATTGTTGTTCATGATTACCTTTAGGACATTTTTTTTTTTTTTTATAAAAAAAAACTCACGTAATTCAAACATTAAAATCAATGTTTTCATACATATTACCTAAGGTCAAGTTTATCCTAAAAATTGCATCTAGAAAAGTGATCATGGTAGAGTTAATTAGAGACTTAGAGTCGTCATGCATATCTATCTCATCCATTTTATCCCTATCCAACAAATCTCCTCTATCACATCTATCCTATCATATTCCATCCTTTTCAAAAAATATTTCTTTTTCAAAATCAATCATATATCCTCTTCTATTCTATCCTTTGTTGAAGAACTAATTAATCATCATCATACCACCTATTCAAAAAAAAATCTTTTAAAAATTAATCCATCATCTTTTCCCAATAAAAGATAAAAACAAGGGGTCCTTTTAAAAAAAAGAATTTTGAGAATTCTAAGCCCAGTCCAGATACCTCTAGTCCAATCTAATCAACCCAATCCCAATCCATTTGCATTCATCCTAGGCCATCTGTGTCCTGCATTCATTTTAGGTCCATGTGCATTAGGATCCATTTGCATTCATATTAGGCCTACTAGCATTAGAGTCCACCTTCGGTCTATATAAGTCTAGTTCATCCCAAAATCTAGGCCCATTTGCATTTTTATGTGAATTCTATTAGGTTAAGCCCATTTTTGTCTCCTAATCTACTTGTAGTCCATTCCAATCTAAGTCTAATTCTAATACAATGTAAAACATAGGTTCATTTAGGCCCAACTCATATGTCTAGTTTGCATCTCTATGTAATCCCTAGCCAAGACTTATGACTACAAAAGTCCCAATTCATATTCTAGGTCAAGTTTTGCATCTTCATTTAAGGCCTATTCAAGTCTTAGGACTAGAATAGCCCAATTCTAGGTCTAATTTGCATCTCTATGTAAGCCATAGTCAAGTCTTAGCACTAGTAGAATAAATGTTAATTTGCATCTCTTTTGATGTTTAAGTGGCCTATTGCTGTGGTTTTAGCTGCGCAGAAATTAAGGGCGCATCAATAGGTAATTACCTATTGCAGTGGTTTTTACAATAGAGGAACATATTGTTGCGGTTCTTACCCGAAACCGCAGCAATAGGTATTTTTTTTTAATAAAAAAAGAAACCTATTGCTGCTGTTTTGGTAGGAACAACAACAATAAGTGGTTTTTGGCTAGTTAATTAGGAAGGAAAATGATTGAAACATACAAATATATATAACTAGAGAAATCTCGTCAAAAACAAATCATGCTACCACCAATGTAAATATATATAAACGATCGAAAATAAAATTCAGTATATACAAAACAATTAAAAAAAAATATAAAAACTAACAACAAAAATACGCAAAATTAAAATCAGTATATATAAATAAACCACCAATTACAAAAAATGTATAAAATAAAAAAATCAAAGTAAATTATCAGAGCTGATAATCGAGTAACTTATTACCAAATCAGATATGATAATCAAGTTAATTATCAAAAAAAAATCTCGCTACCACCAAAAAAAATTCGAACCACCACAGTGCAAGGCTCATCAAATCCATCATAATTTTCTGTTTGACAAACCTGCAAAGTAACTCAACATGTTCATGAGAACAACAAACCCTTACATGCATTACAAAATCAACAAAACAAAAATGACAAACAAGTTTGAAATCAGGTATAAAAGTTTTCTAAAGAATCAAAATAAGAAAACCGATAAAATCAAAAACAAAATTTTTAGAAAATTAAAATAAATAAGCACTAAAAATCAGATCTAGAAATTGTGCACAGAACAAATCAGAGCTAGTAATTTTCTAAAAAATCGAAATAAGAGAACGAATTAAAAAATCGAAATAAGAGAACGAATTAAAAAATCAAAATAAGAAAATAGATAGAATCAGAAACAAAGTTTTCTACAAAATTAAAATCAAAGAGCACCAAAAATCAGATCTAGAAAATTTCTAAAAAAATCGAAATCATGCATAGAAAAAAACCAGATATGGAAATTTTCAACAAAATTAAAATCATGAAAAGAAAAGAAGTCAAAGATACGAAGAAGGCGACGTAAAGGTGCATACAACGGCGAGCGCGAGGTAGGACGACGACGAATGCGGGGTAGGACGACTCGCTATGAGACGACGACAATTCAATGTGTCGGCGAACGCGAGCCGATGCGTTCTTGTAACAGGACATGTGGCATGACTTTAGGAGATGCGGTTGGGTGCTTGGAGAAGCGGCTGGTGGTGAGTGAATGTAATATCTCGAAAAATTAAACTTTGCTTAAATATTATACTTCCTCCGTTCCATAATAAGTGAAACATAGGGATTGGGCACAAGATTTAATAA
>NC_079203.1:40740991-40748491 GCF_026745355.1 Beta vulgaris subsp. vulgaris
TCTTACGTTTAGAGGCAACCATATGTCTGTCGCTAATTATAGGTTGCCCCTAATGCCACCTTTTTGGGGCACACAAGTTATATTGCTGATAAGACCACTTATATTTAGAGGCACCATAAATCCATCTCTAATTATATGTTGCCTCTAATGCAACCATAAGTTAGTCGCTAAAGGATGTTTTTAGGTGCAACTTTTGACATTTTTATTAAAACTATTAGGGGCAACTACACATTTTACAGTTTAAGATTTATGAATTAATACATATATATGCTATATTAATACTAAAAGTAAACAAACAAAACAATTTAATGAATCAATAAAAAGCTACTATATAGATAAAAAATAATTGTCATTTATATAAACACCTTAATCAACTAACATGTCTAGTTGGTTGTTCACAATTGTTACAGTAAAAAGAAATTGGAAACTACAAGAGAGAAAAAAAAAAGATATCTAATAGTTTGAATAGTGTCATTATTATTTTCAATTGCCTCAGTCTTTGTTAGTGTCATGCTATTTTCTTCCTCATATTATTCTTCAATTGTTTGAATAGTTGGATTCCGCAAGCACCTGCAACACATGCATATAGTAAATATTAGTTTAATAACAAATATTAGTTTAACAAAGCTGTAATAACTTGTACAAAATTGGCTTAGCCGGTAGTAGTAGCACGCAATGGCACGACAACTTGCACCGGAAACAACTAAAAAGCATAGCAACCGCTGCAATAACACAAGATTAAGTACATGAACAACAATGATCGTGCAAAAACAAACATCAGCAAGTCAGCAGCACAAACCTTTCCAGATTGACTAAAAATACTTATTTAACAGCATCAAAGCCACAACTAGAAGGATTCAGGTAGCAATTTTATTCACCATTATTTACAACCGTTATAGTAACTATAAATATCTATTCATGATATCTTGAATTTTGAACTTCATTAAAATAATTAGAAACTTACATGAAAACCACCTTATTTTCCTTAATTTGACAGCTCCAATATGACACCATGAACAATAACTGCACCAAAAGATTGAAAAAAAAGAAAAACATTTGTTACCCAAAGATAAGATCAAAAAAATTTAACATCATAAATGCATATAAGATAAGCAAACTCTATACCACTTAATCTAACATTATTTCGAGTGCATATTCAACAATTTCATCATTAAAGTTGTGATATACTTCTAAGGTAACTTAAAGCTATGGGACTAGTTAACTTGAGGTTATTTGCACTGGCAGATAGACAAACTTTGTTTTCTTGTTCCTTATCTTTCCATGTAAGTCTCCAATAACGTCAAAAAAACCAAGAGAGTGAACCTTCTTTCTGCAGTGCAAGAAGCTGGGGTTGCAGCTCTTCTAGTTCTCCTCAGACTAAATCATTCTCATCCACAGTCCTCTGGCTAAGAGAATTTCTGCAGACCCGTAAATCTCACTTGAGATGTCACAAATTTGATCAAGAACTTCAACAAATTGCTTCTTTCTTTCACTCCTTTTCTTCCTCATTTCTTCTATAGAAGGAATGATCATATTCAATTCTTCCTTCAAGCCAATAGCTTTTTGATCAGGCTGAAAACCAAAAAAAAAAACATTAGCAAAAAGTTGTAAAATGATTAGGATATCTAGCACTTAATTCACTACTGATGAAAATTGATTCTAACCTGCCTTATATTCATTGGTCTCTCACCCAGTGATGAGAAAATATGAGCAAGCTCTGCCTCAGCATCAGCAATTGCCTGCCGTAACTGAGCCCGAGTTTGGTAAGCTTCATCAACCTTTCTCGTGTAGATTTCCGGACAAAGCAATTTAACAAATATGTTGAAAATTTTTCTGCAAAGTTTCAAAGATGTATGATTGTGTATTATAATCTATGTCACACTTCAAACATTTCAGGCTTGCAGATCATGCATGCACCTAGGAAGACTAAGGATGGTTAATACTGCCAACGAGTTCCAGACATGTCTGATACAGGCGCATGAGTGATATGTCCTCCTTCATACACGGTGTTGAGCACCATCCACATACTCCACAGCGCATGATAAAGGCGTTGTACCAAGCTTATCCAACATGGGTGTTGTCAAGGGCTTTTCCTATAAAGTTCCTTTAAAATATTTGAAGGATCATATTAAGAGACTCGTGTTCAAATATGTGTTCAATACTACAGTAGTGCCGAACAAATCAAGGAGTTAGAAGTACATCCTGATTTTAATGTCTGGCCTCAGATAAGTGAAAGCTCTATAACAAAATTCAAGAACTACAAATATATTGACAATCAGATGTCGTGTAGGATACTAATTTATCAATTGGTGAAGTCAATACAATTATTAGAATATCCCATAGCGAGAATAAATTAATAAGATGTAAATCCATGCTGATAAAATGATTCTAATTATGGGAGTTCATGAAACGGTCCTGTAAAACAGCGTACAAGTAATCAACAAGTCACACTTTCTTCCAAAGCATGAAACAGACGTGTATGTATGGTTGACAGAGAAATCGAAAACTCCTAATTTATACCTCGATACAGAAAAGCTCCTTATCCACAAATTCGATCGATTCACCTATATACACGAGAAATTGGTGAGGGAAATGAAGGATTAGGGTTTTGAATTTGGGGAAATAGAGGAGAGAGAAAGAATACCTTGAGTTTTTGCGTTAGTGACGAGATTTACGCCGTCGGTGATAAAGTGATGTTGAAGACCGATGTGAAAACGGCATTGCTGAGCAAAGCCGAGAGTCAGAGAGAGAGAATGAGGGACAACTGAGAAGACGGCTGGGCTGGGAATTGGGGGGAAATGAAATGAGGGATTAGGGTTTATCTTTCAATTCTCAAACGAAGTGTTTTTGAAATTTCCTTTTTTTTTCAAAAGTGTTTTTGAAATTTCAGTTGTACAGCAATAATCTAAAGTTGAATTTATTTGGGACTCTTCCTTATTATTATTATTATTATTATTATTATTATTATTATTAGTATTATTATTATTATTATTATTATTACTTATAATAATAATAATTATTATTATTACTTATTATTATCATCATTATTATTATGTAATAATAATATTATTATTGTTATAAAAGAAAAATGTCAAGTTGTTATTATTAAGTTGAACAAACGCAACCTAAGGGTGCATTCTTTTCAACGTATATAAGCACTATAATGCTTATTTTGAAAATGATTAGATTAAAATTGATCAAACTAGCTAAGATTAGAAAATGAAATTATATGCTCCCTCTATTCCATAATTTTTTGTGCATTTCACTGTTCATACGCTTCTCAACGCACATTTTATGTCATAAATATATGTGATTAATATTTGTAAAATTATTGCAATTGGATATTAATATTATACTCATTAAGACAATTCAAACAAGACCCACATGACTATATTTACTTTTATATGTTGATCAATATATAGAAGATTATCTCTGCATGTGAATAGTAAAAATAACTCAAATGCACTAAAAATTTTTGGAACGGAGAGAGTAATAATATTCAGTTTAGATAAGAAAAAATCAAATCGAATCACATCGGATTCGACTAATTATAACCTTAAAACCAACGAAGTATAATAAGAAGAATTCATATTAGATCAGGAAAATTTATATCATATAAGAAAATTTACACCAACCCAATTGTTAGTTGTAGATGATCGCCACTGTCAATAGCGAATCGTAAACAGATCAGATTATCCAAATAAAACTCAAATATGAACCCACATAATAATGTAAATTGAATATAATCCAGAAAATCCGAAGTAGTCAAAGCTAAAATTCGAACTAACTCGAAGCAGAATTTTAGCCCAAAACCCCTCAAAATTCAAAGCCCCAAACCCACATAATTTAAGATTCCAAATTTCGAACTTAATCCAGAAAATTCGAAGATAAAAAAAAGTTGAGATGCACCAAATTGGAGAAAAAGAACTTACAGAAATCGCAATGAAGGAGACAGTGAAGTGAGAGAGATGAAGGGCAACGAAGGGAGGAGTGAAGGTGAGGTGAGAGAAAGAGATTGAAAGAGAGAATAGTGTCGGTGTGAGGGTGAGTATTTTGATATGTATGTGAGGTGATAGAAAGCGAGTGAAAATGTGAGGTAATAATGAGGTGTATCCCGTATGAGTGTCGTAGATTTAGAGGTTTCAATTCAAATCAATCAAATATGGACTTCTAGATTCACAATCCCTTGCTAAACCTAGTAGTCATAATCATTTAGACCTAATTTTAGGTTGATTACTCCTATCCTTATGAATATTGGAAATCAAATGTCACAATCATCAATCAATTAACTCTTATCAAGTACTCATCATGCAATTCATTGCAATACTTTGACTTCTTTTACTTCCTCTAGCAAAGGAAGCTACTCACTCATGGCTAAAATTCATATTCAAAAGAGAATATCCTAGGATTAACCTAGAAATTGAGATGAACAAGCAAAAGAACGATTAAACTAGCAATTAATGGAAATTTAAAGCTAGAGCATGAAATTGAAACTAAATCTAACATGAATTGAGGAAACTAAAAGCAAAACATGAATTAAAAGACAAGTAATTGAAAGAACAAAGAAAAATTGAACTAAAGCATGAAATCAAAGGGAAAGCTTTAAAAGATGAGACAAGAGTGAGAAATTTCTTATTAAAAAGGAATAAGGGAAATAAAAGAATAAAAACAAAAATAAAATGAAAAAGAGAAATAAGAAGTAGAGTAAGGGTAAGGGTCCACTCCTCTCATACCCAAACCCTACCAAAACCTTACCCACATACTCAGTTAAAAAATTATATATGTATTTTTTTAAATTTTGAATATATAGGAAGAAGAACATGTGAAAATCGTGAAAACTATGAAAAGCAAATTAAAAGGTGTACATATGATGTTCAAAGGGGAATTTATTTTTCATTAAAGGTTTTGTCGTAAATATTAACAACTTTATTTCGCAAAAGATACACCTTCAATTGTAACATTTACCCATTTAATTTGAAAATATATCATTTTTAGTTCTAATATAAACTAATATATGAAAAACTCTAAACTTCTAATCTTCTATATACTTTTGTAGAAACAAAATTTGCCGCTCTACTTTCTCAATTCTCAATCTAACTCTCACTTTTCGATCGTAGTTTTGCAAAAATCAATATAGAAATGATATTTTGTGATGTATATTGAAGGTTTATTATATTTCGGAAAAAAATTACACTATACTCATTAAGGACTTTAGACCCTACCCATACCCTATCGAACCCTATGGGTAATGATGATTGCATAAATTTTGAATGAGTTATTTAAATATATATCTTTAGTAATGATTGCATAAAGTTTCTTAGAAACAATATATCGAACATATGTGGGTCAAAAACTATGGATACGTTCTCTTTGCCTGATCTAATCTGATAAGATATGATAAGAGCTGAAATTATTAGAGACCTTTAATAATATTTGACAGTCATTTAAATAAATTTTTAAAAAAATAAGCGGGATTTTTTTTCTTTTTGGTGAGAAGAGTTTAAGGCGTTTTTTTTTGGTGAAAAAGTTTCAGCGCTTTATTTTCACTAACTTTCTAGAACTCGTTTCTTTCCCTCATCATCCACTCTCAGCTCATCCGGTTCCCCTCTCTCTCCTCTCTGTTCCTCGTCTCTCTCAATCTCTATCTCAACTCACCTCCTTTTTTCTCTCTCATCTCCAATCAGCGACGAACGTCGTTCCTCCTGTAAGTTTTTTAATTTTGTAATGAATTCACCGGTCATTTCCTTCGCCAGTCTGCTCGTCTTCGTGCGGATTCCGTCGCTATTCAAGCAACTTTATTTTATCACCACCACGCCACTGCCTATCACCATCATGCCATGTCATCGCCAATCGAACATCATTCCGGTAATTATTGATTCATCTCGAACTCTTACTTGTTTTTTAGGGTAATTAAATTACCATATTTCTTTTATTGGAATTCATGTTTTTTGTATATATTCATTGTAATTGAACTATTTGACATGATTATTGTGCAGCAAATGAAGCTACAATTGGACTTAATTTAGGTATGTTTGTCTTCTTCGATGTCTGTAAGTCCAACACTCTCTTCTGAAATGGTCATTCAAAGAAAATGGTTCTTGCTTGCAATCCTTATTACTATCTTTACATTTACACTTCAGAGGCAAAATTGCTGCTTGTGCTATCAATCGTATATTGTAGTTGGGGAGACTATTATTTAAGTCTTTAAGATAATGCATTTAGATCCATTATTCTATGCTATGGAAAGGATCCGTTGCCACTGTGTGTCTCACCTGACTTTCATATTTAGAGGAAAAAGTGGTGTTTGGAGCTAAATTTATTTTGTGTTATATGTCAATCAGGCATATGAATTTTGTCTATGTACTCATACCTGTAATTTTATATGTTCTCCAGTCATTGAAATTTGTACGTACACAAAGGCTTTGGGATATGAAAACAAAGAGGGAAAATTTTCTATATGTGTGAAATTCGCAAGGACTTCACAATCGACGCAACTTTCAAGGGAATGCGTCTGTTTCTTGAATCATAGTTGTGATCCAAACTGCAAATTGGAGAAATGGTGAGTTTTTCAGATTGTTCTATTATAACTACTAAAGACGAGCTTATATGAATGGAGGTGTTGACGTGTAGTGTCTACTATTAATGCTATTTTGAGATCTGTTTTTTCTTATATGATAAACAAAGTCTTGATCATAATATTCGTGCTCTGCTGCAATTTGGCTATAGACCCCTGCAGACTGCAGAGTCTTTCACGAATTGGTCTCCTTTGCACCCAGATCACTTGAATATGATTCTCCAATTCATCTGAAAGGAATTAAGACAATAATTGGTTATACTAGATAAGCTTGGTGATTGCTTGGTTGATTCACTAAGTTGTCCTTTTCAAAAGATATGCTTGCCAATAATCTACCAAAACTGATGAGTAAGATTCTCTTGTAATGCTCATCACCTTGTCTCTTTGGCTTTTTCCCTGGTTACTGGACATGATGTTACACCATTTCATGAGTTCTAAATGGCATTGTTTGACATGACTATTTGATGCTAATATCATACTTTCGTTGCAATTGGAGTATCTCTGGAGGCAGATGGGGTGATGGGGACTGCTTTCCTATGCTGATATTAGCCTGCAGATTGTAACTGTCGTGTTAGTGTTTGAACATATTGGTCTGTTTTTTACTAAGTCTAAGTCATTGTGATATTGCTTCAATGGACCATGTGCTCTGACTTCTTTCATGCTCTTAACTGCTATAGTTTCTCAATGTTCTAGTGGATGAATGTGTAAGGGGATGTAAGGTTATAGAATAAATCAATAAAGGAAGATGGCTTACTTTTAGTTGACTTTGATGCTAGATTTTCCTCCTCTGCCTCCCCCCACCCCCAAGAAAAAAAG
Organism: Beta vulgaris subsp. vulgaris; assembly: GCF_026745355.1. Lineage (NCBI taxonomy): Eukaryota > Viridiplantae > Streptophyta > Magnoliopsida > Caryophyllales > Amaranthaceae > Beta > Beta vulgaris. The sequence continues at coordinate 40,748,382 of NC_079203.1, forward strand.
ATGTGAAACAGGATAGTTTGTCCCCTCAGGTTATAGAATAAATCAATAGAAGATGAATGTAAGTAAAATGGAGAGATTCATTTCTCATTGGTAACCTTGATAGGTCAAAA
>NC_079203.1:40760991-40795991 GCF_026745355.1 Beta vulgaris subsp. vulgaris
AAAGAAACCCAATATATCATGTCTTGTAATAATAATTGTCAATTTATTCTTGTAATATGAAAATAAATGAATATTAGTTATTTATGATTAGTTGGGCTACTATAACTTAAATTATTATAAAACTTGTTGAAGAAAATTTACTTATTAAATTGAATAAGTTACCTAGTAGTATAAACAAATGATAAGTTAAATTATAATTCTATTAATTATAGTAACGTAAGTAAAGTTGATTATAAAAGCTTAAATAATTAATCTTTGTAACGTCACCAACGATACTCCATAATAAAATGTATTAAAAATAACTAAAGGTCAGTTGTTAAAATAAATCGAATATTTATATTTTTGATGCGTCATTTCATGATTAGACTAAACGGAAAGGATATTACAACCTCCCCCGGCTTTCAAGGTTATTAGCAGGAATCGAGGTAACATCTATTGCTAACACCCACGATCCCCTTCGAAATGTGTTTATGAAATGATGTTTATAATTATGTTAGGGATTTTGCGATGTGATTCTTATATGGATCGTGGGATTTAATTGTTTTCGAATGAGTTTCATAAATGATGATCTTATGAGTTATTGATGCTCAAGTATGATTCATGAAAGATATATGGCTTATGCCGATGAATGCAAAAGAAACGAAACATGATAAATAAAAGTGAAAGAGGTTATGGCAGTATAATGTTACGCTTATCTACTTTATAGTCGTGCACGTACCTTCGCACCCGCCGTACACCCGAAAAGGGAGCCAGGCACCTTGAGGGGTACCGCATGCTATTTTGGTGCGAGCGGTGTATCCAAAAAGGGAGCAGGGCTCCTTGATGATCATTGCATGGTGGTGCATCCAAAAAGGGAGCTGGACTCCTTGAGGGTCATCACATGGTGGAAGACATACCACATGTCTATCCTCGCCTGTTACCATGTTAAAAGATGAAAAGATAGTGGGAACTTATGAAGTATCAAGATGCTATTTATAATTGTTTACTTTGCTATTATTTCATTATGAATTTGAAATATGTTTTACTATATTCTGTTCTCCCTGTTTGCAAATAAAATGAATTGAAATGAATTTACGTTGTTAGGGTAGTATGTTACTGAGCTTTGGCTCACGATGTTGCTTTTGGATTTAGGTACTGATGAAGGTGACGGGATGGCGTAGAAGTGAGGATCGTCAACTACTTTACTTTATGGAAAAACTATATTGGTTATGTAATCTAGATTTATGATCACTAGAACACGAACTTAGATTAACTATGACTACGTAATCATCTATGCTTAGCTATTTATATTTATATAATTAAGATGCTTATTTTTAATAACTATAATATGGTTAGCGTCATGAACGAATGTTTGCCTTGTATTTTCTCGAATGGAAAATACGGCAGTAGTGCACCGACCATCTAAGTTCCGCTGCTAACATTGGATTAATTAACTTAAAAATAATGTTTAGAGGTCGGAGCCTTACAGTGAAGATAGAGGGTGAGAGGATGAGAGTGGTGAGTGAAAAACTGATGGACGAAGATGATAGAGAATAAGAGAGAGGAAGAAGTTGAACTGATGAAGGAGTGAGGATAGAGAGGAAGGAGTTGAACTGTAGAAGGAGTGAGGAGAGAGACAAAAAGAATGAAAACGGCGCAATGGATTTTAAAAAAAACCCTAGCTGGGTGTGTGCCTCCTATAATTAATTTAAAAAGCCTATTGTTGCGGTTTTTTGTAGGAACCGCAATAATATGTTCAAATCTTATAAAAATAATATTTTAATCTATTACCGCGATTCTTGGAAGAAACCGTAGCTGTAGATATCGTAAGACGTGGGCAACAATGTTTGAAATGTTACCATTGAGGTATATTGCTGCGGTTTCCTCCCAAAACCGCATCAATAGATTGATTTTTATTTTTTTTATTTTGATGCGGTTTATTGCTGCTTATGGGTAAAATCGCCGTAATTAACGATTATTCTACTAGTGTAGGACTATAAAATCCCAATTCATACCCTAGCTCTAGTTTGTATCTCCATGTAAGCCCTAGTTAAGTCTCTGGATTACAAAATCCCAACCCTAGGTCTAGGTTGCATTTCTATGTAAGCTCTAGTTGAATTCTAGAAACTATAAAAACAATTCATATCCTAGGTGTAGTTTGCATCTTCATGTAAGCCCTAGTCAAGTCGTCAGACTATAAAATCCCAATTCCAGGTATAGTTTGCATCTGTATATAAACTCTAGTTAAATCCAATACCAAACCCATATAGGACGAAGTCCAAACTCTGAACCCATTAACTTTTTAGTCCAACCTACTTTCTCTAAATGTTAGTTCAAAGTCTAGCCACCCTTAGGTCTAGGATGCTTATTCTAAATATAAGTTCAAAGTCCAGTCTAGCTTACTTACTCACCTGCAAGTTCAAAGTCTAGTTGCCTTTATGTTTAGCTTGCTTATTATAAATATATGCTCAAAGTCTAGCCTACCTTATTGCCTAGCCTACTTACTTATCCGTAAGTTCAAATCTAGTCACCTTTAGGTTTAGCCTACGTACTCTAAATGTAAGTTCAAAGTCTAGCATTTCCTATCACCTAGCCTGCTTACTTTCTCGTAAGCTCAAAGTCTAGTATCACCTAAAACCCAGTCATTGAGTCTACTCTGCTTGCATAGTCCAGTCCAGTACATATCTGCATATGCTATAGTTAGGCCCATGTCAACGTCATGGTCACGTCCATACTAGCTCAATACCATATCCATTTCAAAATCATTTTCCATTTTCATTTTCTATTCTCCATTCTCATTTTCATTTCTTATTTCCCATTTCCATTTCGTATTTTCATTTCCTATTTCGAAAATCATTGTTTAAAACATACAAGCGAAGTCCACGTTGCATTCATGACCGGTCGAGAGATTACAACATTAGGAACGCCTAATAGAGGAACAAAAAGTAAGCCCATTCTAGAGCTTATCAATCGCACTGTCACTACCTCGACTTCATTTAGAGTCATAAATTTACTTTTAAGGACTTCACAATAGACACAATCACTCCCACAAGGTCTACTTTGAATCCTACACCTAAAAGAAAATTCATTAGGTCAGCATATATTTTTACCGCGAATTCCAACGAAATAATGAATATCACATATAGTTAGACCTGGCAATCGGACCGGATTCGGACCGGATCAATTTAGATAGGACCGTTTTCAAATTAAGTTATTTTCAGACCGGGTTCGGACCGGACCATACCATTTCGGATCGGACCAAAATTCGGATTATGTTTCGGATCATCATCGGATTGGGATGCTTTCGGATCAGATGTTGGATTGTCTCACCTTTATTATGTATGGAGTTGTTACTCCTTTGGTCTCATGGTTTCTTTGACTATGAGCTTTTGTTACGTATATATGGAACTGCCACTCTTTGTGCTTTTTAAAGGTATACATAACTAATTTGCATAGTCAGAACTTGTGCTAAAGATTACTTGTGATAATCATTTTTTTGAAACGGGTCAATTTTAGGTGCTTCGAATCAAAGCCTAATGGAAACCAATAATTTCTTATTGCTTTGAGATCGAGTTACCTTTGAATCGGATTGATTTGGGATCGGGCAAGATCATATCAGATCATTCGGATTTTAGATGAGTTTCGGATCAAGATTATTTCGGACCGGATCAGACCATTTCGGATTCGGACCGTCTGGTTCGGACCAAGATCGGACCACGTATCAGATATTTTGGATCGGATTTTTGGATCAGGATCAACTTTGCCAGTTCTACATATAGTGTCAAATACCTCAAATGCAATGCAAAACATGGTCGATAGCAATTGACTTCTAACACTCGCTACAATGAGAATCAACATCACCAACAACCCTTTTTTGTTCAGTGCATCAACAATTCAAAAGGGCACAATCTTTTAAATATGGTTTCCTAGGATGAGTAAGAGTGTCCTTACACTGAGCCATTTTTGTCTTTTGCCATCGACTCCATGTCAATATAGGACTTCATCTATTATATCCTTTCCATTATAGTTTCATTTTATTTTTATTTTCTTTAGCTTTTCACCATCATTTATGCTTCGAATTCGATGATGAAACTCGAATCAAATTGTCTTTAATGACCTTGACTAAATTCAAAAAAAAAAAAAAATACAAAAAAAGATTTTAAAAAAAAAATCTAAAACTTGACATACTTTGGATTAAGAGACATTTTCCTTTTTCTCCATCACCTTCCATAAGCCATCATCCATAGGCATCTCCATGCAATCAAGAAAAAAAATTCACAAACCATCATCTCCATGATCCCTAGCCAATAACCCTTCAAAACTCCAAAAATAGCCTTCAGAGCTTCTAATACCCTAAATCATATACTGGTGTGTAAGCCTCACTACATAAACAAATCAATGCCAGGCAATAAAAAAAAAAAAATCCAGAGTGCAAAAAAAGCCAAAAAGGCAAAAGCAAAAGAAAACTCACAAAGGAAGATGCACAAATAGAAAGAAAAAGCCAAAGGCAAAAAGAAAATTCAAGTTAGGGGGCTTGCACACAAGTTCTACCCCTCATTTCAAATACTTTCAGTCCATCCATTAAAACCTTAACCATATAATCCAAATCCATGACCTTTATCTTAGCCAAACCAATTAAGCCTTCATCAAAACTTCAAACTCTAAACTTTCAACCATAACTTCTTCTCCAAGGTATGTCTAAGTTTGCTAGGTTAAAAATCGAAAGGGCGACCTAGGCAAAAGTTAGGGAAAGAAAAACAAAAAAGAGAAAAAATCAGATCTAGAACTACGGATGGTATGTTTTCGTAAGGATACGTAGGAAGCCTTATCTCGAGGTCCGACCACTTCAATAACATAAAATAAATTAAGGTCTAATGATTTGACTTTCTAGAATTTAGGAGCAAACTCTTTCTAGATCCCGACATATACTCGAGTCTGAAACTAGCTACATCACAAACTTTTCCCACCTACATTTATATGATTCACAAATTTAAACCTTATTGTTTTTCTATCCAAACTCTCCTTGTCCCTGAATGACTTTCCGACAATTTCATGTCTTTGGCGACAATTGATTTTCCTTGTATCAACTCCCAAAGAAGAATCCCTAGTGAAGAACTCTAATACAAATCAAGTACATTCCAATCTATGCTCAAAATGCCTAATTCAAGACAAGCTTACCCAAAGTTGGGGCTAGCCATAAATGTTGTGTTTCCTTCAAATCAAACTCCCAAAGAGTTGTAATATGTGGATCTCACTTTCAGACCCCAAATATTATCAAAACAGTTTTAAAAAATCAATCTATCTATTTAAAATCATTCCATCTTTCTACCTATCAAGACCTCCTAATCTTGCATAATCCTGACCTTACATTTTATCTTTCTTATTCGCATAACCTTGACATTGCATTACATTTCATCTAGCCTGGCCTGACCTTGCATGACGTTTCACCTTCCTTAGATCTGCATAACCTTAACCCATTCATAGTGTCTCATGCATCCTTAAAGAGTCCAAGTTTATATTTTTGCATCATTATTATGTGCATTATTATCTGAGTTGTTTGCATATATCTGCTAAAATCTTCTTTTGCAGGTAATCAGATTACTTGTAATTATCGTCTTCCATACTAACTTCATTTTATAGAAACAGGTGATGTATAAATCAGTTCTAATTTGCATAGCGTTCAGAATCGTTTTCCGTCTCGACACCGTATACTTTAACTGTTGGTTTTCTAAACCCCATCCAAACTGGGGGCTTCTGTAGATACAAAATTATATATTCCCAATGAGTACCCAATGATGAAACATACCACCTTCTAATTGGTCCAGTTTAAAGGAAGAGCAATCGAACAAGCAAAATTCAAAAGCATTTGTAAAAAATATAAAGTCTATTTATTGATTTATAACAATCCAAGCCCAATTAATTATTCCTGATAATTAGTTGTATATTTAATACTTCAATTAATTATTCTTGATAATTAATTTTTAAAAGACATTTCGAGAATCAAATTTTATTCCTAATTAAAGATAGCTTATTCCAGATATCAAAGGATAGATTTTATCAAAGGATAAAAAAGAAAACAATAAAAACCGGCCATAAAGCAAGTGCGCATGACACACAAGTTGTGCGCCTGACATAAAGTGGTGCGTCTGACGCAAAGCTATGTGTCCGGTGCATTGCTTGTGTGTCAAGCGCAAAGCTGTGCGCCAAACGCACAATTTATTTTGTCTTTTCGACTTATTTTTGGTTTCCTTTGCCTATAACCACCTCGTTTCTTCAAATGACTTTACGCAACACTTGTTCTATGACGTCTACAGATACTCTCATATTCAAACACTCAAACTCATATTCAAACAAATTCAAACACTTTTATTTCTTCAAATCTCTTATTTCAAGCTTGAAGATTTCTCATCCTGAAGATCGTTGCATAAGACGCAGGCTACAAAGGTATACTCGCTGAGGTTCAATTCCAATTAATCTCTTGTTTTACTAACTATCTACTTGTCACGACACAGATCTTAAAGGGAATTAGTGCTAAACTTTACATTCTTCTCTAAATCATCTTTTTTTATATATTTTCTTTTACATTACATAGTTATTATTATTCATATGCCTATGCATGATTATATGATTTAATACTTTTTATCACTGTTCATGCTTATTCCTGCTAATTAAAGACCTGAACAATATTATAACATTAAATTCAGATAATTTGGACAACCTGTTAGGCTCCCTGTAATTTGATTGTTTTAATTAGTAGCATGTCACCAAAAATTAGTCTTTTGTTTGTTTAATGAATCAACATTTATTAACATATTCAGATTGCATTAAAATATTATGTGGTTATTTCTTGCATAAATATAGATATGAATCGATATTAAGTAGATGCCATCAATGGACGAATTTGATTCATGATCTTATTCGCACCTTCACACCTGTACTCAATATATGGTTCATTAACCATTAATGGAGTCATGGTGGAAAAGTCTACATTGGATAAGTCCCTAAGTTGTGCCTAAGATTTCCCAATATCCAATTTGATTTACAAGTCTTCCTTTAAAGACTTGTTGGCGACTTCTCTCAATTTTAAGTTGTTTTTCAATAAAACCTTTACAATGAGATAGTCGAATATACGCTTATTCCGCATAGGCGAATAAAAATACGCCTACAAGTACTTTATTAATTAACATAAAAAAATGGTTGATCTTAAGTCATAGTTCAATAGGATTGATCACCATTATTGTTGAGGTGGTTGTTGTCGGTAGAAGATGATGGGTCGTTGAAATATGAGGAGTTACATATTAAAATTGTTCATGGGAAAATGAAATTTTGGAGTTGATTAAGGAACTATAGAGGAAGGGTAGGACGGAGGAGGTGGTGTGATAGATCCATGAAAGTCAGGTTTTGAGGGGGAAGAAAGAGAAAGATATAATAATGATACAAGTTTGCTGGAAAATGACATAAAAAGATATCAGCTTGTGTAGTAATAATAAGGTATATGAAGAATTGGCCATGGCAAGATACAAGTTTGCTGAAAAATGAAAAGTGAGAAATAATGATTACCAATTTTCTTATAAATGATATCAATCTATCTAATAATGAAGTATATAAAGGGTGACAAATGATAATGGATAAGGGAAAATGATACAAGTTTGTTAAAAAATGATATTAAATTGACTAAAAATGATAACATTTCTTTTATAAATGGTATCAATTTGTGTAATAATGATAAGATATGTTGACCCAATATGGTTTTGATGATGACAAACTAAAGTAATTTAACTAACAAAGTTTATGAGTTTTATGTGTGCAAGAATCATTGTAAAAGGTTGTGCCTATAGCATTGGGAATGCTTGTTATGAAAGATGTGCGAGGTGCATTGTTCCTATGGATAAAGAGAATACTACAATCAAGGTTGAAGTGAAGAGGCTTGACTTGAAGTTTGAAGTGAAGATATTCAAAGGAACAACTATCCTAACATGAAGGAAGCTTAGAATGCATGAGTTTGTATTTAAGTTTCTAAATGTAAAAAGGGAACAAGATCTGGAAAGGTAAGGAAACTTGATTTATAAAGTTGGAATGATGGTTTAGAGTCTCTAGTTAAGTTCCTAGGTTTAATGAGTCTAAATGGTAACAAGATTGTGTCGGTTTCTATTAATTAAGTCTAGGAGTTCCTGTTCTGTTCCTATGTTGGGAACAGACGTTGGTACAGTTTGGGAACACAGGTTGGGAACAGACCTAAAACGTCCTATGTTGTGCGCCTAACATATATGAAGCGCTTAACTGATTTATTTAGGAGTCCTAGCTTAGTTTGACTAGATCCACTAATTTAGGGATTACTTAGGAGTTTGTTAGGAAAAGATTTTAAAATGATTTTCTGTTTTGAAAAGGATAATATCTTATTTTAAAATCTTATCTTTTTATTCTAAGTAAAATCTTATCTTTTGAAAAGATTTTCTTTTTAAATAAAATCTGATTTTTCGGTTTTTTTTTAAATATTTTAAAAAGATTTTTTTTCCTTTTTTCTTAAATCATTTATTTTTAAATAGTTTAATTATTCCCCAAGTATTTAAAACCACGTAATGTTTACTGTTAAACGTTTTATTATTTGTTTTAGTGGGTTTAGTGGGCATGCTTATTATTTTTCAAGTATTAATTAATTTATATGGTTTAATTACTCCCCAAGCAAACTAATATCACGTTTAAGCTTACTGCTACACGTTTACTGTTTGTGGAGTAATGGGCTATATTATTTTATTTTAATTAGTTTAATTAGGCTTCAAGTTTTATAAACCACGTTATACTTTACTGCTTCTCCTATTATACTTTACTGCTTCTCCTATTAAGTTAAGTAGTGGGTTAGTGGTTATTTAATTCTCAAGTAAAGTTAAATAAAAACTAATAAATTAATTAAAGTCATGGAGATCATGGGATAGTGGATTAATTAGTGGTAAGTTATTTCATGACTACTTATGTTATAAATAGGCGTTTAATCTAAAGTTTAATGTGTCGGACTTTAAGTTATTCTTACATAAAGTGTCAAACTTTAGTAGTCCTTCCATAGTGTGTCTGACTTCGGTTTTAATTGGGTTTAACTAAGATAAAGTCAGTACCGTCATTCCTTCAATATACTCTTGTGTTCCTTACGTATTTCCTACTTATTCTCTTATTGTTTTTATCGTTTGTAATCTTGGTTTTTTGGGTAAGGGGATTTTGAGTGAATACCTGTATTGAGAAAAGCTTTGAGTAAAGCAAGAGAAAGGGAAGCAACTTGAGTGAGTTGCATTGTAAGTGTGAAGCTTTGAGTGAAACAAGAGAAAGAGAAAGGAACTTCGAGTGAAGTTTGAGAGGAACGTCAGTTGTGGGAACTGTCGTTGGGAACTTGAGTTGAGTGACTTAAGTTGAGAATCGAGAGAAAAGTAATAGGTTGTAATCAGAGTTGTTTTGGCCTATTATAGTGGAAAGTTGTTTAAAATCCCTTGTGGTCGAGGTTGTTTCTTCCTACTAGGCCTAGGAAGTTTTTCCTCGCTAAATCTCTCGTGTTCCCATTGTTTGTTCCCAAGTTTACTTTTAATTAAAAAGTATAGCTTATTCTCTCACTATAATTCACCCCCCCTCTTATAGTGTTCCCTTAGAAGTCAACAAGATATGTAAAAAGTTGACAAATGATAATGAAATAGCTAGAGGAAACAAAACAAGTTTGGTGAAAAATGACACAGAAGTGACTAGTGATGATATTATTTATCTTATAAATGATATCAATTTGTGTAATAAGGACAATGTATATAAAAAGTTGAAAAATAATATGAAAAAGGACATAGATATCAAAACAATGATATATACCATATCAATATTGACATAGAGTTTTATAAATTACATGAAAAAACTTAAAAATAATAGGGAAATTCTACACGGTGGCCATTAATTATGGAAATTTCTATATGGTGGAAAGAGAAAAATGAATTCTACAAGGTGACCTTGTAATATTGTTTTACAAAAAAAGTGATTTTAATGACTTTTTCCATTCAATTTTATAGTTAAACAATTTTTAAAATCCTTAAATATACTTAATAAATACTTAATTAACTTTTGTTTAAAAAAAATAATAATTTAAACCACACCCAACCCGCCCCGCCCCCACCCCCTCCCAATCTACCACTCTAGGCCCGCTACCCTCCCTCCCTTGCTAGCTAATACAACCACCCCGAAACTACCCCCGACCCCTTCCCCTTCCCCTCCACGATCAATGAAACCATCAAAATAGTCGTTGCCACCCCTTCCCCTCCTTTCCTTGATCTTTGAAACCATCCAACCAGCCCATGCCACCGCTTCCCCTCCCCTGCCCGACCCCTGAAAATCATCCAAACGCTTGCGACCCCTAAAACCATCCCCTTGCCCCTGCCACCCCTTCCCCTCCCGACCCCCAAAACAACCCCCCCGCCACTGCCACCTTCTCTCCTCTCCTCCCTACCCTCGAAATTTCTCCTGTTGCTTTTGACTTTTGAGAGAGATCGATGAGAAGAGGGTGGTTTCGTGGGTGGGAAAGGAGAGGGGAGGGGCGGTTTCGGGGTGGGGGAGGATAGGGAAGGGGGTGGTTTCGGATGAGGGGAAGTTTCATGGGTGGGAAAGGGGAGGGGAAGGGTTGGTTTCGGCTCAGAGGGTGTTTTCGGGGGTGGGGAAGAGTGGAAGTGGCAGGAGGGTGGTTTCGAGGGCGGGGGAGGAGATGGGAGAGAGTGGGGCTGGGTGGAACATTGGAGGGTTTGGGGGGTTTGGGTAGTTTAGGTTTTTTTAAAAAGTTTTTAAGTATGTTTTAATTTGAATTAAGGGTCTTAAAAATTATTTAATCCCAAAAATTGGTGTAATAAGTTATTACAATGGATGACAAGAGTAATTAACGTCATTTTTCTTTGTAAAATAGTACCCTAGGGTAGAGGTGATCATTTTGGCCCGGCCCGGCCAGCTTTTTGGTCGGGTTTTGGGCAACCAAAAACAATTTTTTAGTCTATTTTTTGGCTCGGCCCGTTTAAGCTCGCAAAAGCCCACTAATTTAGGCCCGAATTAGCGGGCTTTGGACACAAAAATTCGGCCCGAAATTAGGCCCAGCCCGGCCCGATCAATGGGCAAATTTTTTTTGCCGCGGCCCGGCCCATGATCACCTCTACCCTAGGGTCGCGTTGTGGAATCTATTTTTCTCCCCATCATATAGAATTTCCCATAATTAAGGGCCACCATGTAGAATTTACCAAAATATGAAACACAACAATAATGAAATAAAAGAGTTTTATAGTGACATAAAACAGTTATATTAGTCCACACATGTGAGATGCTATACATTACTTATGCTATAACATGTTACATCAAAGACGCTCACCTTTTTTTTTTTATTGTTAGGAAATAGGGTGTTGTAGTTTGATTAACGCGGAACAAAATCAATGAAATAATAAGATGAGAAAACAATGTAGAAGATAAACAGAAAGAACATAAGGAATTATGTGGTTTAGTCAAAATAGACCTATGTCCACGGGTGGGGAAATCGAGAGTTTCTTAACTATGATGGAGAAAAAACAGAGAGAATAACTATAAGGAGTCCTAAGAATACTAGAGGCTAAAAGTTGTGTTTATAATGAACACCAATAGGGTCCTTTTATAACATAAAGAAACCCTAATAAACCCTAGAATATACACACAAAATCTGGAAAGAAATCGTGCATTCCACGTCAAAATCCCCGTCACCCGATCGAGTCGAACGACATCTCCCGATCGGGCGGTCATCAAATTCAAACTGGCTGATATCTTGAGCCCAATCGGGCGTCGTAATCCCGATCATAGTTCGCTAAGGGAGCCTGATCAGTAGGATGCCGCCTGACCCGCTCGGGCAAAAATTTCAATTCGATAGTGCTTCATAAAACAGCCATAACTTTTTGTTTCTCAGCGGAATTGGGCATATAACCTGTCGTTGGAAAGTTCTTTGAACAAGCTATCACCTGCAATTTGAATCAGATAAAAAGAATCTATATATTGAGAGATATGTGCATTCAAAGTCAGCCTTATGTTATTTTTACAAGAAGTCACTAATAACAAATCTCCACCTTGACTTGAAACTGATTAAACAAGATAACTACACCTTGAACTGAAAATCAATCAAACAAGATAATCTCACCTTAAACCAAGAAGTGAGGCTCACCCAAATAACCAAAGAACCTCCACCTTAAATAAAATTCTATAAACCTACCCATTGTAGGCAATCCAGAAAATGGATATATTTTATAATCGTGTACTGATGCGTCTTCGAACACAAAACTCTGCATACTAAACCATCACATGGCTTAGATCGAAAGTATAAAGTCATCAACGCCAGTCATGCTTATTCAAACTAACCAAACTCTTTTCAAAACACTTCTTCATCTCAACAAAAAACTCAAAGGCAATTCTAGAAAACTAAATGTTAACAATAATTTCTAAATTGCAATTGTACTTAATCAAAACACAAAAGTACCAAATTTAAGATAAGAGATAGCATAACTAGAACAAAAAAATCTAATGCATAACCAAGATTGCTACTTTATTACAAACTCAAAAGCAATCTATCATAGACTCCCAAAATAAAAAAAAAACTCACACAGTTTCTCAGTTTACCAAGAGATCTCGAAAGGGCACCAAACAGAGATCATAGAAACCGCAGCTCCAAATCTTGTAATCCTAAAGTGCAAGATCATCATCAAGAACGGTGTTGGCTATATTTGCAGATCGGTGCTCATTGGACCTTTCACCATTTTTCTTCTTTAATTTCCAACACTCGGATTTAATATGACCCTTCACATGACAATAGTTACATATTTTAGTCTTACCAGAATTTTTCCACCATGAGCAACCAAAACATTTGAGTGAGCAGAATTATTAGATTTATTAACCAATTTATTGTTAATTAAATCTCTCTGAGTTAAGGCATCCTTAACATCCTACAAACTCAAATCATCTGTACCATATAATAAGGTATCTCAAAAGTGCTTATACGAAGGTGGTAAGGAACACAACAACCTAATAGCCGCATATCCTCATCATCGATCTCAACATCGATGTTTTGCAAATCCATAATTATAGAGAAGAATTCATCTAAACAAGACTCAAGCGGTTTACCTTCTTCAAGACTGAGATCATGAAGTCTAGATTTTAGTAGTAGACGGTTGGTCACAAACTTTGTGATATAAAGTGACTCCAACTTCAACCAGAAACCCGCGTCAGTCGTCTCTTTGGCAACCTCTCTCAAAACTTCATTAGACAGACTTAAATGAATCGCTGAGAGTGCCTTCAAATCTATCTCCTCTTACTTGTCATTCGTCATACCCGAAGGCTTGATGGATGCAGCTTCAAGAGCCTTGTGATAAGCCACTTTGTACTAGGATAACTTTCATCTTTAATTGCCATATGCCAAAATTTACTTGCCTATCAAATTTCTCAATATCAAATTTCATTGACATAATCAAAAAATCAATCTTGTTCAATAAACACGTAAGATCTTAAACAACCAAGCTCTTGATACCCGTTTTATTAGGAAACGGGGTGTTGTAGTTTGATTAATGCGGAAAAAAATCAATGAAATAATAAAGATGAGAAAATATAAAGAAGATAAACAGAAAGAACATAAGGATTTATGTGGTTCGGTCAATATAGACCTACGTCCACAGGTGGGGAAATCGAAGAGCTTCTTCATTATAATGGAGAAAAAACAGAGAGAATAATTACAAGGAGTCCTAAGAATAATAGAGGCTAAAGGCCTGTTCTCTTCGGCATAAAACAACTGAACTGAACTGATCTGAACTGAACTGATCTGAATTGAACTGAACTGAACTGATCTGAACTGAACTGAATTGAACTGAACTGAATTGAATTGAACTGAACTGAAATGAATAGTGATATGTGAGAGTAAAAGTATTGTCAAGAGCTGAACTGAACTGAACTGGTCTGAACTGAACTGATCTGAATTGAACTGGTATGAACTGAACTGAACTGAACTGAACTGGTCTGAACTGAACTGATCTGAATTGAACTGGTATGAACTGAACTGAACTGAACTGAACTGAAAATAAGCTGGGGAGAACAGGCCCTAAAAGTTGTGTGTATAATGAAGACCAAAAGAATCCTTTTATAACATAAGAAAACCCTAATACACCCTACAATATACTCCGCACAAAATCCGGAAAGAAATCGTGCATCCCGCGTCAAAATCCCCTTTGCCCGATTGGGCGGTCATCTAATTCAAAGTGTCCGATGTCTCAGACCTGTTCGGAATTGTAAGCCCGATCGTAGTTCGCTAAGGGATCCCGATCTGGCGGATGTCGCCCGACCCGGTCGGGTGAAATTCCAATTCAATAGAGTTTCATAAAACAACCATAACTTTTTCGTGTTTCAGCAGAATCGGCCATATGACCTGTCGTTCGAAAGTACTTTAAACAAGCTATCACCTCCAGTTTGAATCACATCAAAACCAAATAGATTGAGAGATATGTGCATTAAAATTCAGCCTTGTGTCGTTTTCACAAGATTTCAAATCACAGATAACATTTATATTTTGTCTCCTAAAAAACTTCGTATTTTCTCATTTTCGGAAACCTTTTGGCTCTTATGTTAATCAATAAACACTTTTTTTACTGATAATAATTGATATTCCTCACTTAATCACATTATTACAATAAAAAAAGTTATGCACTTATGCTTAAACGGTATAACTCAAAAGAATATTCATGATATCGCCGTGTTCTTGATGCCAATGAAAGTCATTCCAGATTTCCAATTTGGCGATTCTGTAATTTGTTGTGTGGTGTACTTTGATGTGTGACACGTCACACTCCTTATATAACAGCAAAGGAGTGGTCCATGAAACCACTTATATTTTACATAATTGCAGTGTCGTTCTAGAATCTAGATACCATTATGCTCCTGCTTTTGTTTCTTGCATAGGCATCCTATTCATAGCAATCCAACCTTCAAATGTACCATCATCACTACTAGTTAGCCAAATGGATCTGAATTCTCAATGCAACAGTAAATAGGCTTAGTCTTATACAAATTATGTGGATAAAAAGGTGGAATACG
This sequence comes from Beta vulgaris subsp. vulgaris, assembly GCF_026745355.1. Lineage (NCBI taxonomy): Eukaryota > Viridiplantae > Streptophyta > Magnoliopsida > Caryophyllales > Amaranthaceae > Beta > Beta vulgaris. Next base: position 40,776,061 of record NC_079203.1, read on the forward strand.
GATAAGAAAAAAGGTGATCAAGATAAAGATAGAGAATTGATAATTGAGATGAGGATAGTAATTGAAATTATAATATATAAACTCTATTTCTTAGTTGTTTGATGTTCAAAATAGGTTAGGGATATATAACATTGGCAAACTTATTAATATTACTCTCTTTTCGATTCATTAATTGTTCGAAGTTTTTTTTTTTTTGTTTTTCCAATTTAGTTCTTATTTCTTTCTCTTATACCATCTTCCCACCCCAAGTATTATTAGGCAGAAGAACAAGTGTCTTTATCCATATCACTCTTTAGAATCCTCATATTTCTAACAAACATCATATAATAGTTAGATTATTTAGTTAATGGGCACTTCATAACAAAATAACCCGGAATATTTCATCACTATGTAACTTCGGGTGGTGCTTTTATTAAGAACAAGTTAGCCACTTAAAATTACTCAGACAATTATCTTATTTCTTTTTCTTATGTGTAAATCACAGTCAACGGTAAAATTAAAGTATATAAATAGTATAAAGTTATAAAATGAGTAGATAAAAGAGAAACGGATGGAGCAATTAAGTGAAATAAAACAATTGCTTAAGAAATATAGATTTTTTGGCAACCTTTCTGTTCATCAAAATTACGCAAAAAAATCACCTAGTTAGCAGATTGACATTTTTATCCCAAAAAAAAAATCCTATCAAGGATAACCAATTAATATTTCGGGACTTTTCTGGACAAGGGGATGTTTTTAATGGGACCTTCACAAGGATTGGAGGATGTTTTATGATGAATGAGGTGCCTAGGTGGGTATATATAACTCTCCAAATTTGACTTAGCCTGTTAGAACTTGTTATACTAGCATTTTTTGCACACGTTGCGTATAGTAACATGTTTTTAGGTAAGCGAGCGAACTTTTGTAACCTATTAAGTTGCTATCTAATTTCATATGCTCGCAATACTTCTAGTATTTTAGTTACTCATTTTTTTGAATTTTATTTTATTTTATTTTGTTTAACTTTTTTTTTTTATCTTTTACCGGATTTATCGTCTAATTTTTCAGTTTGGTTAGTTATTTACTCTGTATTTCTTTATTTTTATTACAAATTTAAATTTATTATAAATATTTTTGTCAGTTATACTTGTGAGATGTCTTCTATATTTGTGTAATTTTTTGACTTTTGAATTGGGTTTGTAGAAAAAACTAAGGATAATTTTATTTTTGTTAAGTTTTTATGTATGTATGAATATTGAAGGATAGATTTTAAAATTTCAACATTATAAGGACGATTTAGTAATTTAATAGAGGACACCCCATAGCCTCCTCCCATCCCTTATGTAGTATAACAATTCATGCATGTGATGTGTGCTTCACTTTTTTAGAAGATAATTTATAACTTGTTTGGGCATAAACAAAGATAAAATTTGAACAGTAGACATATTTTTTGGGCTAGCTAATTTTGTTAATTTGGCATATATCACTTAACCAAACCCGACTTTTATTATTTATTTTATTTATACTTTCTTTAAGATTTTTAAAATTAAAACTCATGAGCGATAGAAGAATGTTAGCAGATTTATTAAGGATTTTTTTTATATTTTTATCAACAAAGTATTTTGTTATAATTAAATCATTTCAATTTCTTAATTGATAATATTTTCCTTTTTGATTTACTACTTGATTGTGTATTGATTGATCAAATATTTGATTGATATAATATTCTTTGTTAATTTTTTTATACTATATTTGAGTTTGATTTGCTTTCATTTTTTTTGGTAGAGTAGTTAATTTACTAAAGGGTAATTAAGTAAATTTATTAGGGGACATCATAGTTCCCCCTTCCCTTATATAATAGAGATGAGTTTCTTGTTCGAGGCCGAAATAACTTTGTAGGTCTCTATTCCCCACTATATTTGGTTGTTCCAACTCGTAAATATGCTTAAGAACAGTCTCTCATGACCTACTTAGGGATGCATCCCATGAGATCTATTGTTTAGGATGGATATGGGAAGGTAAATAAAACGTGTACTACAACTTTAAAATTTGGCAATTAGTCATACTATTTGCCTATTTTTGGACTTTCTTTGGAACTTATATAACAAAATAGAATATTTTATAGTACCAAATAAATATAAATATATATATATATACATAAATATATATATATATGGTTGGGTTCTAGTGAGAACCCTCTTATGGTGAGAACAATGAGAACCACTTGAAATGAGCAAAAACTTCCTAAAATGAGCAAAAAAAGTAACAAATGAGCAGAAACATAAAATGAATAGAAAACATTAAGTTATCAAAATCGTAAAAATGTATAAAAATGTAAAAGAAGAAAAATGTAAAATGAGCATAAAAAAGTTCAATGAGAAAAAAAAGTTATGAGCAAAATGTTAAATGAGCAAAAACGTTGATAAATGAGCACGAAATTGTTAAATGAGCAAAATCATAAAATAAGTGAAACAAAAAATGAGCAAAAATGTTATGAAATGATCAAAATCTTCGTAAAATGAGGAAAAATAAGTGGTTCTCACGGTTCTTACCATAAGGGTGGTTCTTATATGAACTTAAACATATATATATAGGGTTGGGATCCGGTGAGAATAAGTCTCTATGTGAGAACACTTTTTATGTGAAAATGAATCTCATCCGTAGGTTTAGGCTTAATCAGGTGGCTCACGTTTTTTCAAACAATAGAAACTAAACTAATTTTCTCTCTCATCCAAAACAGTCGGCCCAAGTAATTTTTTTCTCTCTCTCACGCGTTCAACTCTCTCTCAACCACATTCATCTCTCTCCTCCTAGAATCAAGAAAACAACATATTGAGCAACTAAGCCTGCAAAACTATGAGAAAATATCATAGTGACCATGTCTTATATCATAATAACCCATCTATCACATGTTTAAAGAAATTAGTCAAAAAAAATAATATTTACTATTTCCATATCATGGTGACCCTTAGCTATATCATAGTGACCCATTGTTGTATCATAGTAACCAACACACTTTCACTCAAAGCTAGAAACCACTTTTAATTGGTCTTTGAAGTAAAGAACTTCTTTCTCTCTTCGTTAAGCTTTTCTCAATCGAACAAAATTAAAAAAAATCAAACAAAATCGAACAAAAATCAAACAAAATCAAACAAAAATCGAACAAAAAACGCCATTGAAATCACAAAAAAAAAGAACAAAAATCTGCAAATCAAAAAATTCTAATTTAAAATTTCGAATAATACCTATTGAATTATCGAAAGAATAATGTGGAAACCGCAAAAACTTGAACTAAAACTTTAAAAAATTACTCCATGAATGACGCCATAGAGGAGAGAGAAAGATGTGCAAAACTTAGCGAGAGAAAAAAAATGACGTGAAGGTTTGTGGGGGGAACAAGGGGAGTAAGGGTAAACCTATATTACAAAAATGCCATTACTCATAAGTGTATTTAGAATAGTTAGATTAGATTAAATCTAAAGGTTCAGATTTGTTCTCACATAAAAAAGTGTTCTCACATATAGGAGGTGTTCTCACAAGAGCGAGCCCTCCTATATACATATACTAGAATTTTTTGCACGCGATGCGTGCTTGAATTTTTTTTCGAAACAGAAACTCGATTTTCTTCGGAATAAGAGTCAAAATTTGAACATTAACCATACGAAGTATAATTTTTTTTAGTTGCAAAATTTGATTGGTTTAGTTTCTATCACTTAAGTCTTTCACCATTCTTTTTGTTTTTTTTTTTATAGTTTTCAAAGTTAAATTCTATGAACAAAATAGAAATTTTATTGAATTTATTTATGATTTCTAATATTATAATTTTTTAGTTGATTTTTGAATTAAGTATAGTACTTCATAAATTGTAAAGAAAGTAGATACTTTGATTTCAAGTCAATTTTTTCATAGGTTGTAGTTTATAAGTGAATTCTTAAGTTTTTGTAAAGTTTTCTCATTTTAGTGATTTGCATAACGTAAATTATGCAATTTATGATTTAAGTTGACTTGTGAGTGATTGTTATAGTTATATTTTTGGTATTTTTGTTTGAAGTCCTCTTTGATTTATAAGTGAATTTGTAATTTAGAATGGGAATGGGGTAATATAGTCTCTTCATTCAGGGACACCATAGCTCCCCCCTTCCCTTATATAATAGAGATGTGTTGTACTTTAATTCTTGAATGATATTTTACATAAACCTTTTTAGATTTGCATAACGTAAATTATTCAATTTTGTGATTTTAGTTGACTTGTGAGTGATTGTTATAATTATATTTTTGGTATATTTGTTTGAAGCTCCCTTTGATTTGTAAGTGAATTTGTAATTTAGAATGGGAAGGGGGTAACATAGTCTCTTCATTCAGGGACACCCTAGCTCCCCCCTTCCCTTATATAATAGAGATATGTTTTACTTTAATTCTTGAATGATATTTTACATAAACGTTTTTACCTTGATAATTAATCGCTATTATATAATAGAAAAAGATAGGTCCAAATATATGCAAAAGTTTCATTATATATAGGAAACACTATAAAAAATAATTTTTTTCCTTGTCTAACTTCTAAATTCTGATTTCACTACAAATATACCTTTATATTTTAGCATGACCCACCATTAATTGTGAATGGTTCTTGAGAATTGTGATTTGTAAGTAAATTTTTGTAAATGTTTTTGTATGTATTGACGTTATAGGTTATTAGTTTTAGTTTGTATGTTAATTTGAAGTTTTAATAAAGTTTTCTGATTATTGAAGTGATTTGCGTGATTTTTATAACGTGCGTGATTTGTAAAGTTTCTTCTTTTAAGTGATTTGTGAGTGATTTGTGAGTGAGTGTTGTAATTTAATTTTTGGTAGTTTTCTTTGAGTGCCGATTTTGATCTTGACATTTCTTTTGTAATTTAGAAAGGAAAGGGGGGCAAAATAGACATTTCAAAAGAGGGCACCATAGCTCCCCCCTTCCCTTATATAATAGAGATATATATAACTGAGTTCATATGAGAATGCATACTTACATAGAAATGAGAATAAATTTTACGCGATATAACTCTTGTGTATAAGTGCTGTAACTCTAATGAAAAAGTGATGTAACTCCAAAAAAAGAATATTAGAAAAAAATAAAAAAATAAACAAAAAAAAAATTTGGGTCCAAATTTTTTTAGGAGGGTATAACTCTAATGAACAAGTGTTGTAACTCTAATCCAATCAGATGGTTGAGATTCATTCTCATTTTTCATGTAAGGAGCATTCTCATGCAATCTTGCCCCTATATATATATATATATATAACCAACTAGCTTTCACATTGTTCAAAGCCTTTTTTTCCTTGCTAGAACAAGACTACTTAGAACCTACTCCCTTTGTACTATTTTCAGTTTTCTCACTTAGAATCCGAACACTATTGTTTGGAGGGAATCTTCAAAATTTGTCTTGATATATAAGATAAAATATAGTCATGTATGGTCTAGTTTGATTCGTTTCAATGAGTTTTTATTAATATTTAATCGTTATAATTTGTACCAATATGTAATGAAAGATATTTAAGGTCAAAAAGTGCATTGATAAACATGCATGATCTTTTTTTATTTGGTAAGGCGAATTTCCTTACAAGAAAGGGGAGAAATTGGGGTTCCTTCTTGGAGTTAAACATAAAACTAGGACTTGAACTTTGCCAAATGTTAAGGTTAAGGACATGAAGTATGAAAAAGTAGGGTTAAGGACCTAAAAACTAATTTATGTTACTTTTGACTAATTAACTTCCATTAACTTGGGGTTAAATATAATATTAAAAAATTTCTAAAGATAATAAAAAAGCAGACTTTTTTTATCTTCACAAGGAGAATTAAAATAAAACCAATCTTTCTCTTTCCTTTTCCAACAATGGTGATTGACGAATTATTTTGATGTTTACTTTGGCCGATTTTATATATTGATATATTGCTAAAATTCTAAACAATTATACATATTCACCTGATAATTATTTTTTTCAATGAAATTCAAGGCTTCTTAGTTTACTACATTTTTACAGCTTACATACATGTTCATTTAGTAAATTCTTCGAGTTTTTTCCCTTAATAATTGCTTGTGGGGGTGATGGAAATATGAAAATTGACAATTAACGAAGTGTTGTGTATATCTATCAATATAAGTTCCCTTTACGCGCCATTTAACGTTACAAAAAAAATTCGTCGTAAAGTTCAACTAAATTTGAATAAAAATGACTTTTTCTCTCTAGTTTTTACTCTCCACGTACTTTGTATGCTGGTTGCCATGGCAAGAAATACTAGAGCTTAGATGAAGTATAGTAATCTAAAGAAAGGGCCAATGAAGAATGCAGGACCTAGTCTTGATACTCCGACGAGGAAGATGAAGTCATTGGATGCTATAATGGGAGTTTCCGTGTTGGAAATTGATAATGAAACTGAGTTGATCCAGGTTGAAATTCTTTCTCCTCGATCTTCACTACGCGAATTGCATAAAGTAATCAGAACCGAGGGTGAACTTCTCTGATTGGCTGGAAACGATTAACAAGATGAAGGAGAAGACTTTTGGAGAACAGAGTAATAGAATTCAATTTGGAGGTAATGATCTTATTTCGATTATGTTTGATGATGCTAGAATTGATGTGAATAAGCCAGAACTAGTTAAAATTGGATTAGATGAGATTCAATGTGAGATTAATTTCTGGAATTCCGAATTGTATTGCTATATGGTTGGAGCTAATCCTCCTTATCATGTAATGGAGGGATTTATAAGGAGAATTTGGCATGCTCATGGTGTTGATAAGGTTGTTTTAGTGAAGCCTGTGATATTTGTGGTTAGTTTTCAAACAACGGAGAAACACGATCTGGTTTTGAATGGTGCTAATCCATTTTTGATCATAAACTTGTTATTATGAAGGCTTGGGATTCTTCTATTGATATTCAGAGGAATGAAATCAGGTCATTACCTATTTGGATCCAATTGAAGCTTGGATTCAAATATTGGGGAGAGCAATGTATTTTTATGATTCCTAGCTCAATTGATAAGCCAATTAGGCTTCACCAGGCTACAATCAAACGTGAGAAATTGCAATTTGCTCAAATGTTGATTGAGGTGTAGGTGGGTCAAAATCTTCCTGAGAAGATTGAGTTTATAAATGAACTTGATCAAGTTATGGAGGTTAAAATTAAGTATGAATGGAAGCCTATTACCTGTACAGCATGTAAGGGAATGGGTCATTATGAGAGTGAATGTAAGAAGCCTGCACAAAATAAGAAGTTGGTGTGGAGACCAAAGGAGGTGATAAAGTCTGTCCAACAAAGGGAGGGAAAGCAAGTGGCTCAGCCAGCTAAGGAACTTACATTTCAAGCTGTTAAGAAGCCAACAAAGAGGCAAGAGGATCCTACAAGTTTGCCGTTTTCGCAGAATGTATTTGATATTTTAGCTGATGGTGAGGATCAGGTTAATAAGGATGTAAATGATGATGGAGGTATAGAAAAGGATGCGGGAGGTGGAAGTCCTCTCAAGGAAGATGGATAGTATCATTTGCTGGAATATAAAGGGTGCTAACTACCTTCACAAACAAAAAGAAATTAAGAAATTCTTGAATCTCAGAAAAGTGGGGTTAGTTAGCGTCCTTGAGACCAAAGTAAAGGCTTGTAACATGGGTAACCTTTACTTGAATGTATTCTATGGATGGTGTTTTACTTTGAATTCTGCTCTTCAAAAGGGGGGAAGGATAGTGGTTGCCTGCAACCCAACTTGCTTCAGAGTGGATATTTTGACTATGTCTAGTGAACTAATTCACTGTAAAATTTCAGCTAGTAATGGTAAGGCTGAATTTTATTGTACTTTTATATATGCAATGAATGATGCTAAAAGTATAAGTGAAGCTTGGAATGATTTGAAATTGATCTCTAGAGGTATTAAAGGCCCATGGCTGATTACAGGAGATTTTAACTTTGTAATGCAAGCTAGTGAAAGAATTGGTTCTACTGTTAGACATTAGGAGATTTAGGAGCCCTGTCTTTGTATGAATTGGTGTGGAATGCAGGACTTAACAAGTACTGGATGCTTGTTCACCTGGAACAATAAACAGTAGGGTGAAAGTAGAGTTTACACCAAGTTGGATAGGGCAATGTTGAATATAGAATGGACTGATATGTTTCCTACTTCAGTTGCACATTTTATGCCTGAAGGCCTTTTTGACCATTCACCAATTGTGGTGGATGTGTATCCTCAGTTGGATATAGGGAGGAAACCTTTCAAGTATTTCCATATGTGGAGCTCTTCTGAAAAATTTAACGATATCATTGATGAATGTTGGAATTCTAGGACTATTGGTACTCCCATGTATGTGGTAGTGCATATAATGAAAGTTATTAAGGTGGTTCTTAAGAAGTTAAAAAAAGAGGGTTTTGATGAAATTCATTGTCAAGATCTAGATGTTTTCAAGAACTGTACAGATATGCAATCTCGACATCATGATTGCCCGAGTGATCTGGATTTGGTACAGAAAGAAAGAGAGGCAGGCATTATCTATAAGAAGATTCATAGTCAATATATCTCTTTCCTTGCCCAAGAAGCCAAGTTGGCATGGTGCAGCGGTGGTGATGAAAATACTGCTATTTTTCATCAATTCATTAAAGCTAGAAGGTTTCATAATACCATCTATGCTGTTAATGATGTTGATGGTAATTGGCAGGATAATGTGCAAGAAGTGAATGCTGCATTCTTAAGATATTACCAATATATGCTTGGTAATACTTTGCAAGGGAGAATTCTTGTGAAAAGATGTATCATTGAAAAAGGGCCTATGGTCAGCCCTAAAAATGTTTCTATACTTGAAGCTTCTTTTTCTGAGGAAGAGATGAGGAAGGCAATATTCTCCATACCTGGTGATAAGGCTCCTGGGCCAGATGGATTTGGTGCTCATTTTTCCAAGGATGTCTGGTCTATTATAGGGCATGATGTAACAAATGTTATCTTAAATTTCTTCACAACTGGGAAACTGCTTACTGAAATTAATTCAACAATATTAACTTTGATTCCCAAAGTTAGTTATCGTAGTAGTGTGGTGGAATTTAGACCTATTGCATATTGTAATGTGATTTTCAAATGCATAACTAAGGTTCTTTGTAATAGACTTAGAATGGTCTTACCTGACACTATAGTAGAGAATCAAGGGGCTTTTGTTCATAATATATATATTATTCATAATGTCATGATATGTCAGGATATAGTGAGATTTTATGGCAGGAGAAGTGTCAAACCTAGTTGTCTCATGAAACTTGATATGAAGAAGGCTTATGACACTATTGATGGGGAGTTTTTGCAAGAAAGGATGGTGGAATTGAGGTTTCCTGCAAAGTTCACTCAGTCGGTAATGACTTGTGTCAAGACTCCAAGGTTCACATTGATGATAAATGGATCCTTTCACGGTTATTTTGAGTCTAAGAGGGGTCTTAGGCAGGGTGATCCAATATCACCCCTACTGTTTGTAATATGTATGGAGTATCTCTCCAAGATAATGATGAAGATGTGTGATTTTGAGGCTTTTAAGTTCCATCCAAGGTGTAAATCTCTCAAGCTGACTCACTTAGCCTTTGTAGATGATGTTATATTATGTCGTGGTGGTGATTTTCAGTCTATATATGTGATGCTTCAGGCCTTCAAACTTTTTTCTCAATCTTCACGATTGTGCATAATTGAAAAGAAGTATGACTTTTATACTGCAAATGTGAGTGGTGAAATTATCAGAGAATAAAAGAAGTGTCTGGTTATAATCACAGTAGTATGCCCTTCAAATACTTGGGTGTACCTATCTGTGCTAGAAGGATTAGTGTTGCTGAATGTGAGAGCTTGCTTGATAAGATGTGTGCTAGAATTAAGGTGTGAAACAGTAGGAATCTCTCCTATGCAGGAAGAATTCAGCTCATTAATTATGTGTTAATGAGCATCCACATCTATTGTGCTCAAGTTTTTAAGATCTGAAGTTCAGTTCTAAAAGACATTGAAAAAGTCTGTAGGGCCTTTCTAAGGTCTCGTACATATTTCAGCTCAACTCCAGGGAATATCAAATGGGAGCGTTTTTGTACTCAAAAGTCTGTTGGTGGTCTTGGGTTTAGGTGTATTAAAGATTGGAATAAGATTGCTTTAGCAAAGTATATGTGGGCTACTGCTACAAAGCAAGACAACATGTGGATTAAATGGGTTTATGCAGTTTATATGAGAGATCAAGATTGGTGGCCATGGGATTATGCTCCACAAAAGAATTGCTCATGGTATTGGAAACAGATATGTGGTATCAAAGAGGCTATGAAAGAGCATTTTTCTTGGAATGATATGCAGTGTATGACAAGCTTGTTGGTGAGAAAGATAATGTCTATTGGGATAAATTCATTTGGAATAAGTTAGCAGTCCCTAAATATAGAGTTATCAATTGGCTTGCTATGCATAGGAGGCTCAAAACAGCAGACATATTAGCTCAACTAGGTTTAATTTCTAATGCTAACTGTAATTTTTATTGTAATCATATTGAAAGTCATGCACACTTGTTCTTTCAATGTGTTATTGTGAGGCAAATTTTGGCCTATGTGTATGACTGGTTGGGTGTAAAGAGTACACAATTTCAGCTACACAGAATCCTACTCTTTATGAACAGAAGAAGCAAAAGAACCAAAGTTCAAAAGCAAGTTGTGGCTGTTGGGATTACTGCTACTGTCTACCTAGTCTGGTGGGCAAGGAATGAGGTGATTTGGAATATGGTTGTGTGGAGACCTGAAAAAATATTCAAGCTGATTCAACAATGTATAGTTCTAGTTAAGAATTTCTACTGTTTTACCTAAGAAGATATCTAGTAATGATGTAAATTGGCGAGAGTGTGAAGAGGAAATATAGTTTAGCAAAAGTGTATATATATAGTTTGCTGCTAGCCTAGTCTGGAAGAGTCCAACCTATTTGGTTTGTTCCTCTAGGCTAGTTTAGTTGTGATTGGTTTTTTTGGTGTGATTATATATTGATACTTACTTAGAAATTTTTTTTTGTTGGAATAGTTACAAGAGGTAGGAGTCCTTAGCGTGATGGTTTAATGTATTAAAATTACAAGCAACAGCATATATGCTTCTTGTAATCATGTTATGTGTATTTACTATTAACCCATTGTTTAAGAGGGGGGAGGAGTAAGGGAATCATTTCAATCCAATGTACTAGGCTTCAAAACAATAAAAGGAATTAGAAAATTGGTGGGAAATTAGCAAGAGCAAATTAGCAATTGCTTCATATAGCAAGCGCAGCTCAACGCATCTACAAGCGGAGATTATATTGCCTGAAAATTTTTGGGTTTAATGGAGATGGTGAAGCAAGGCAGTGAAGGGAGAGCGCGCAAAGGAGGAGCAAAAGGAGCTCTCCCCAGCAGCCCGGGCGGGCAAGCTTAGTTCCGGGTAGGAATTATGGAGCTCGCGTGGGCCCTGTCTTGGTTGGAGCTACTGCCTGCAAGGCAGTTTGTGAGGGGGAACACCACCCCCGAGGGGGCTTGCTCGAGTGTGCGGTATTGTTGAAGCTTCGAGGTAAAACCTGCAGTGGGGTTCGGCCGAGGAGGGCGGGTGACACTTGATCCTGGGCGGGAGATCAATTCTTCGAGACCGCCTGAGCAACCCAATCTACATGTGTTTTTTACGATTTTAAGTTTAAATCGTGGCCCTTGGATTGCTTTTTAAGCCTATGAGTATAAATACCCTATTTTTTGGTTTTAGAAAGTGTAGCACACAACTTCATTGTTCAAACTCTGGATCTCATCTTTTCTAGGGTTTTAGGAGAGAGAGTGAGTTTGTGGGAATGTTGTATGTTCACCATTGATTCTGCATTGGTTCCATAGTGCAAGTTTGTGGGTTTTTCTCCCGCAGCCCGGGTTTTCCATATTAATCTTGGTGTGTTCTTTCTTGTTTTCTCTCTCTTTGCATTACCTGGTTGTTGTTTCAATTTTATATTTCTTCTTGATTATTGTTGATTATTGCACAAACTAGTTAGCACTTGTTTGTAAATCACAACAATTGGTATCAAGAGCTAAGGTTTTAACATGGGGGAAAGTGATTTAGTGTTGTGTTGGTAAACTATGATTTGTGGTTAATAAATCAAAGTTTGAATTTTTTGGTTTACAAAAATCAAATTTTTTAAATTTTTTGGGTAAAATTAACAATGGATAAAGGGAAATCGGGGATTGAGAGTTTGATGGTAAGATTTCGGATTTTGGAAAATACAAATGCAGGATCTTTTGTATCAAAAGAATCTTTACCTGTCTCTTGAGGGAAAGAGACCAAGTGGTATGCTTGAGGATGAGTGGAAAGATGTTGATAGCATAGGAAGGCACTTGGAGTTGTGAGATTGACATTAGCCCGGAGTGTGGCTTTCAATGTCAAGGATGAAAAAATAACGGCGGGTTTGATGGAAACTTTGTCAAGTATGTATGAGAAACCTTCGTCTATCAACAAAGTATACTTGATGCATCGTTTGTTTGGAGATGGTTGATGGGAGTTCGGCCGCCGAATTCATCAATGAGATCAATTCGGTTTTGGGTTAATTGTCTTCGGTGTATATCAAATTTTAGGATGAAGTAAAGGCGACATTGATTTTGTTGTCTTCTTTGCCTTTGTCATGGGAAACTACAATGACCGCCATTAGCAACTCCTCCGGCAAAGAGAAGTTGAAGTATGATGATGTGAGAGACTTGATTTTGAGTGAGAGGAATTGAAGGAGAGAGTTCGGTGAATCATTGGGTGGGGCGTATAGTAGTAAAAGTAGGGGGATAAGGAATCAACAAAAGGGGAATGCAAGTCATGGAAGATCAAAGAAGAGGGCATGGTAAACTGAATGGGGGAGCTCATCTGGTGTGTTGGGGTTGTGGTGATGAAGAAAATTTGAAGAGAGATTGTCCAAAGAGAGTGAATGGGAAAGGGAAGAAGAAGGTTCAACAAAGTGATGATGAAGAAGATGCATCAACTAACTTAATTTCAGAGTACGATTCCGATGTTTTGATTGTAAGCATGGATGATCCGAAAGAGTTGGTTGGGTGATCGAGATCATGGGTCTTGGATTCGGGTTCTTCTAATCATTCCTCACTATGCACGTAGTTGTTTCGGAATTTCAAATCCGAAAAATTTAGAAAAGTCTATCTTGCAGATGGCAAGGTAGTGCAAGTCCAGGGGCAAGGTGATGTGAGTTTGAAACTCACTCATGGTGGCTCGTTGGAGTTGAAGGATGTTAATTAGTTCAGCCCATGGTTGAAGAAAAGCTTGATATCGGTGACTCAACTTGCCACATTAGGTCATAAAGTGTGTTTGATGGTGGTTCTTAGTAGCTTGTCAAGGGAGCTATGGTCATAACTCGTGGGACAAGGAGTGGAACATTTTACACCATTGGGAGCACAAGAAAGGGGTCCGAAATTGGGATGAGAACTTCATGGAAGGTGTTGTTTGGTCAGAAACCTATCGATAGGGGGCCAAGAGATGAGAACCGTGGTGAAGCGGTGTCCCGTTGGCAAATTGACCGGTAAGCGCACAAGGTGAACGCGTCACACAAGCATGTTGTGCAGAAAATCCTAAGTGGAGCAAATGGTGTATTGTTCTGGTGGGAGCAATGTGAGTTTGCTTTTAGAACAATGAGAAGCTTCTTTGGCTTAGGTGATGATTGTTTGTTGGGGTTGGTTTGGACCTAAATGTTCTTCTTAGTTGGAGAGGAAGTGGTTTATCTTACTTGGTTGGAGAGGAAGGGTCTTCATTTGGTTGTGCTTGTCTCTTAGGTAATCCGACCTTCGGGGTAGGAGGGTGTGTAGGATCATGGAGTGATGGTGCAATGATTTGGAGGTTAAATGTTGAGAATCAAAGTCGGTGTAGACTTTGATGCCTTTGTATTGGAGTTGGTGCAAAATTCAATATCACTTCTTTGGTGTATAGAAGATGTGCTGTCATGGGGACGCTTAGACTAGGTAGGAGCATGGTGGTGATGCTCATGATTGCATTTAGGTGGGAGCATGACCGTGATGAGTTTGGAGAGATGTTGGATCGGGGTTGTTTGAGACCTTAGTTTTCTTCCTTTGGTGAAAAGAAAGCGGGATTGGCTATTGCCAATGAATGGAGAGATCATGGTGATGGTCATGAGAATTTATGGTATGATGTTCTCTTACTTAACTGATTTGTAGGTGAGAGATTGTTCAGTTTAATGGAGATGGTGAAGCAAGGCGGGCAGGCTAGGGTCTAGGCGTGCATTATGAAGCTCGGGCAGGCCCTGGCTTGGTTGGAGATACTGCCTGCAAGGCAGTTTGTGAGGGGGGACACCACCCCGGACGGGCTTGCTCCTGCTCGGGCGTGCGATATTGTTGAAGCTTCGAGGCAGAACCTGCAGCGGGCTTCGACCTGGGTGAGAGATTGTTCGAACCTGCCCGGGCAACCTTGTCTGAATGTGTGTTTTACGATTTAAGTTTAAATCGTTGCCCTTGGATTGCTTTTTAGTCTTATGAGTATAAATAACTTATTTTCTAGTTTTAGGCAGCGTAGCACACAACTTCATTGTTCAAATTTTGAATCTCATATTTTCTAGGGTTTTAGGAGAGAGAGTGAGTTTGTGGGAATGTTGTATGTTCACCATTGATTCTCCATTGATTCCATAGTGCAAGTTTGTGGGTTTTTCTCCCGGAGCTCTTGTTTCACACATTAATCTTGGTGTGTTCTTTCTTGTTTTCTCTCTCTTTGCATTACTTGATTGTTGTTTTACTTTCATATTTTTTCTTGATTATTGTTGATTATTGTACAAACTAGTTAGCACTTGTTTGTAAATCACAACAGAATGAGGATGAAGACGACGCTTTCAAACCCCTTAAGACTTCATGTGGATTCTTAGTGGTGTCAACTAAGAATGGAAATTCAAAGAAAAAATTTAAAGCGCCTTCGTGGAAATTCAAAAGAGAAAGTTGAAGTTCCAGGAGCAAGATTTCGTGAATTTTCTGGTTGGTTCTCAAAAGTATGATGGAGGAAGATGCTTTTGTTAGAGGAGAGAAAAACAATGGAGAGAAATTACAATAATGAGTGAAAGGACAAACAAAAAAAATCTACGTGTTTTATTTTTCTTTTAAAAAAATTGAATTTAACACCAAAACTAACTTCTGTTAGCAAAAGTAATGGAATTTATCCTTGAGGTCGTTAACACTACCTTTTGAAACTTGAGGTCCTTAACCCTACTTTTTGGCAAAGTTGAGGTACTTACTTTACTCTTAACTCATCCTTCTTGCAAGGGGTGAGAATCGAACCCCTGTTAAAGGGTGATAGGGGTGGAAGGAGGATCTCACAACAACTAGACCAACTTTGATCCTCACAAATGTGCATAATCAAAACAGAAAAACTAAAAGAATATAGAGATAGTATATATTAAAAGGAAATTAAAAAAAATTGTCGTATTACTCTTTTAATTTAATTTTTAATGTTTAACATTTGTAAGATATATATCTAAATTATCATAGATGAATCCATCAAACACATTTGTATATATAAAATCAATGCGAGACCCACCATTTTTTCTTTTTCACATTGTAATATTATCTAACCGAAAGAAATGTTTAGCCTTTCTCATAATTCTTTTTACTTCTCACATATTTTCATTTTCCATCTTCACTTGATGATCGATGCCATTCATGAAATCAAAGTAGCATCAAAATGTATGAGAACAAGTGAACAACAATCACATGCTAAACAAAAGAATGGAAAAAGTTCTGTAGCAAATCTAAAAAGTATTTCAGCTTATTACTCGTAAACAAAGAACAACAGCTAACGTCCATGCATGACACATTTCCCGTTGAACGTAGATGAGACTTTTACTTTATCGTTTTATTAATTCTAAAATTTCCAATATTAATTGCATGGAGCTAAACATGAAATGCCCTATGATTGGTTGTTTGATTACTACAAGAAATCATCAACTTAAAATAAACCATTCAAAAGTGTTTTTACCTTTTTCTCTACTTTTTATACAACAAAAAGAAGAAAAAAAAACTCGGAAAAGAAACCAATAAGTAAAAAGAGAACAGAAAAAAAGACAGTACGTCCATATGAAAGATAAAAAAGCAAAAGTAAGAGTGAAGAAATCGAGTAGATTTAGTTTAGCTGTTTTTGCATGGTTTAATCTCAAACGGAACCCAAGGCTTTAAAAATCAAAAAGTTCAAATTGGAAGAGCCAAAATTCAGTCAAAAGAAGAAACTTACTTACATACCTCTTAAAAAAAAGAGTTTTTTGTCAGAAAGGACCTAATAAAATACAAGTTTTGTGGGGAAGGACCTAATAAAATTTTTTTTGTCAAAAAGGACCTAATAAAATACTTCCGATTGTGAACAGGAACCACTTTATGAATTTCCGGCCAAATTTACCATTTACCGGCGTTGACCCTTTTGTTTACCCCTAGTTGACTCTTTAATGTTCAATTCCTATTTTAACTGACCCAAACATATTGAATTCTCACACTTTTCTCCCAACAGCGCAATCTCCATTGAAGTGAAGTATCAACTTATTCGATCTTATCCTGCAACCTTCATCAAATCCAAGCTATGTTTTGCTCTTCAGATTTTACTCTCTCAATGTTTAAGGGTTTTTGAAATTTAGGGCTCCTATTATACGTTTTTTCCCAAAAACGCAAATTAGGGTTCTTAATTTTACTGTAATTTCTCTTCTCCTCCTAATTTTACGGTAATAGAAACAGAACATTAAAGACTTAACTAAGGGTAAAAAAAAGGGTCAACGCCGGTAAATGGTAAATTTGGCCAGAAATTCATAAAGTGGTTCCTGTTCACAATCGAAAGTATTTTATTAGGTCCTTTTTGACAAAAAAAATTTTATTAGGTCCTTCCCCACAAAACATGTATTTTATTAGGTCCTTTCTGACAAAAAACCCTAAAAAAAAACAGAGTAATATTTCTTGTATACTACAGATAAGAATCTGATACTCTGTCCTTAAAAGGCTGAAGGTGATACAAAAAGGTCATTTGGGTTGCTAAAAAAGTGAGATAATTATCAGATCATGACAAGTTTTGGTCAACATTATTATGATGCGATTTACTCATCCACAAGATATATGACAGCTCAAACATAATTTGAGACATCAATACATATTTGACCTAGAGTTGCTAGGAGTATATGGAACAACGGATTCATGCAACATAAACCAATGGAAGCAACTAAAGTTGTTGAATTATGAAAGGTAACAAACTAATGATAATATCTAACTAACTTTTGCTTCTAACTAACTAATGCTTAAATTATAATCCAATATCACGAAAAACAAGTTAAGGAAATTATAAAGAACACAAGTAACCATGACGTATGAAGCTATACAAGGAACACAAGCAGCGGACACAAGTAGTGGACACAATATAATGGGCTAATGGCTAGGATACATGAAGTTTAACTATATAAATAAATAAAGGTTTATATTGTTTAAACTTCATATATAAGAAGTACAATGACCAATATATTTAGAAACAATTATGGCTCTAATTTTTTAGAAAGTGAGTATTGGTTGGACAAGATTAAAATGTTATTTAAGATAATTCTGAATGTCCGGTAAGATAGTGTTGTAGTAGTGGATAACGATTGGAGTAGATTATGAGTAGCGGTTATAAAACGAATACAATAAGTAACGTTTGATATTTATAGTTAGTTGTCTAACGACTAATTAAAGACTATGTAATAGCATAAGGGTAGAAAAGTTAACTAATGTTTTTAACTTATTTTTCCTTTTTTATTATTATTAATTGCTTTGTTTCATTGTACTCCATCACTACAATTGCGAGGATGTGATTTGAAATTTATTTCAAAAAAGAAGATATAACTAATATTTAATAATACTTTATACTCCGAATTCCACAAGTATTTTAGTTAAAATAGGTAAGGTGAAAATTTTCGAGGATTGAATATTATCTTAAATTTACACACTTTTTTTGAGTAGTTTAAATATTATATACTTCTTTTTATGTAATTTCTTTGAAAAACATATATTGAATTTAACTATTGAACTAACTAATGAGATTATTGTACGCCATTTCTTATTTGTCTAAATGTCATTTACTATATTTTACAATTTCAAAAACTAATTTTGCCAAACACTTCTAATTTAAACAATTACTTTAAATACTAATGGTTAACAACTACTAGTAGACAACTAGCAGCTAACCCCGACACTTACTACTACTGCAACAACTATCAGCTACTAGAATCGCTAATTTTGCTAAAAAAAGCCCTATGTTAAGGTAATGAGTTAATAATCAGAACATATAGTTAAACTTAGTGTATATATGCAACCACAAATCGTTTCTTTTATATATACATACATGTATATATGTACATGTATATATATACTTCCTCCGTTTCTAAATAAGTGCAACATTTTCCTAAAATGAAAATGTCATAATAAGTGCTACCAAGCTTTTTTTGGAAAAAATTTTTCATTTTAATTACCAAAGTGCCATTACTTAATATCTTCAACACCTCAATTATTTCCCCATCTACCAACATAAACCACATTAATTACCCAAACCCTTCCCTCCTTTTTTTTTATCTCCTCACCTCATCTGATTATATCTCTCTCTCTCTCTCGCTCTTCATCTCATCTCATCTGGAACTTTCCCCAAACCAGAAGAACCGTAATTCATGAACACAGAGCATCTCAATCCCTAAACCACGAAGAACCCTAATTTCCTGCAAAATCAGTGTTCGAATCTTGAGATCTTTTTTTTTACCTCGCGAGTCTATACTTCTCCTTCTTCTCTCTTCTCTAAACCACGAAGAACCCTAGTTTCCTGCAAAAACAGTGTTCGAATCATTAGATTTGACCTTATTTACTTCGCGAATCTATTTTTCTCCTTCTTCTCTCTTCTCTAAACCACGAAGAACCCTAGTTTTCTGATCTTGTTATGGAGCATTCGAATTCTGCAGACGCGATTTTCGCATCCGATGACTTATCAGCAGAAGAAGAATCGTGGTTGTTGCGAAAATTAGATCGTTACAATAACGATTCTTCATACGAGTCCTACCTTGATAAAGGTGGGTATGTCGCTGAATCTTCAACAACAACTTCGAAATTGGTTGTGGAGCCTAATGTTTATGAAGTGAATTACATTATTTTTACGTGTGAATCTGATGCTAGAGCAACAAAAAAAATTAATCAACTGAAAAATCGCCACAAAAGTCACAAAAGTCCCTTTGTTCTTGATGATGAAACTTCTTGTGTTGGAGATTCGACCAAAAAGGCAACCGATTCTAAGTCAGAATCCGATGCAAATGGATCTACTTGTTGATTTTGTGGGATCTCGTCTATGGGTGACTGCTTTCTAACTCTATGACTCAAATTCCGTTAGATCTTGATGATCTATGTTGACATATGCATTGCCTGTGTGAACTTAGTTGCTGGCTTTCTATTGCATGTCGTTTTTATGGTTATATGTTGCTATGTGAGGGTACCTTTTGTTTATGTGTGGTATATACCTTGATTTTGTTCTTTTTCATGCCTTTAAGTTGTCTTTTTATGTTCATTCATGGGTTAAATGTTGTGGATAGGCATGCTAGTGGTGTTTTATGGTTAGATGTGAAGCCATGTTAGGGTATCTAATGTTTAGGTGTGATATATACCTTGATTTTGTTCCTTTTCATGCCTTTAAGTTGTGGTTTCATGTTCATTCATGGGTTAAATGTTGTGGATAGGCCTGCTGGTGTGTTTTATGGTTAGATATAAAGCCACTTCTCTATGTTGCACTGTGTTTTATTAGCTCCTCTATGATAAAAATTTGTGACACACACTAGAATACACGTAACAAATTTGCCGTTTTTTATGCCACTACTTGATAGCATTGAAGAGAGCTATTCAGGCTTGTGTGTAGTCATGTATGCCGAAGACTTTGTGCTGGATATGTTGATTAAGTATTAGAGACCTGAGAGGATATG